>NW_007728374.1:80217-82266 GCF_000696425.1 Galeopterus variegatus
CAGAAGGCCTGAACTGGCCTGGGTTGAATCAATTATGCCTTCCTAGTTCTGGGTGCTGGGGTAGGGTCAACCTTACCCAAGCCATTTGGTGAAAATAGGAGAAGAAAATTAGATGCTTCATGTTGAATGAGAAAAGCATGTTGAACAAACAAAAGCAACACTTAAAAACAGACTATAAGGTTATTAGTTAGAATTATGTTAGAATACACATTACATAATAACCCCACAGAAGTTTACTTCTTTTTCACATTCAAATAATCTAAAGGTTGTCAGTATACAACTAGTATGTGTATAATTGCAATAAAGCAGGAGCCAGCAAACTATAGACAAATTTGGCCTGACACCTGCAATGTAGATAAGTTTTATTGAAACACAATCATGTTCCTTCACTGATGTGCTATATAACAGGAGGGTTGAGTTAGCTGGAATAGAGATCACATGGCCCACAATGTCTAAAACACTTACTATCTGGACCTTTACAGAAAAATAATGTCAAACCCTGCTCTAAGTCATAAAGTAAGCCCCAACATATTTTAAATGATGAAAATCATATAAAGCATGTTCCATTGCTACAACTGTATTAAACTAAAAGTCTGTATCAAAAATAAAACAAAATGTAATCAAGTATTTGGCAAATAAAAAAAATAAATTTTTTAAAAATTCATGGATCAAAGATGAAATCACAATGGTAATAAAAATATTTTCAGCTAAATAAGGAAAACCCAACATGTCATAATTTGGAAGATGTAGCTAAAAGATTAACGTAATTGTCAACACCCTAGCAGGATAGGACTGATCAAAACAGGGAAAGGAAGAGTGAGAGAGAGAGGGAAGGAGAAAGAGAAGGAGAAAAAAGGAGAGAGAGAGAGATAGGGGAAGAGAGCATTAAAATGTAAAGGGGGCATCATAACAGATACTATAGCTGGCAACAAGTAAAGGAATGTTATGAACAATTTTATGCCAATAAAATGGATAACTTAGAAGAAATGGGTAAAGTGCTTTTTAATTTTTTTTGAAAAACAACTTACCAATTTGGACACATGGAGAAATATAAAACCCGTATAGTTCAATACTCATTAAAATTGAATTCATCATTAAAATCCATGCTCTGAAGACTTTCAGCACACAAGATTTCCCTGGTGATTTGTAATGTTTAGGGAGAAATAACGCCAATCTTACATAGAAGCCTTCAGTGAGTAAAAAGAAACGGGGGGCACGGGTGTAAACATTTCACAATTTGCTNCCAATAAAATGGATAACTTAGAAGAAATGGGTAAAGTGCTTTTTAATTTTTTTTGAAAAACAACTTACCAATTTGGACACATGGAGAAATATAAAACCCGTATAGTTCAATACTCATTAAAATTGAATTCATCATTAAAATCCATGCTCTGAAGACTTTCAGCACACAAGATTTCCCTGGTGATTTGTAATGTTTAGGGAGAAATAACGCCAATCTTACATAGAAGCCTTCAGTGAGTAAAAAGAAACGGGGGGCACGGGTGTAAACATTTCACAATTTGCTTTATGAAGCAAGCCTATCATTGATATCAAAACCTTAAAGGTTAGAAGAAATGCAGACTAATATTCCTGGTGAATCTACATGCGAAATAACTTAAAACGTTAGCAAACAAAATCCGGTAGCCCTCTCAAGCTTATCAATATCTCCCTAGGAGAGGAAACACACCAAGAGAAAAATCCTTATACTGGGCACCTTGAGAACATTATTGCTTCAAGACCTCAGTGAACTAAGAAATGGTTCCTTGTTGCTTTGCCTCCCACGGATTTGTCACCCCTTTTCCCCTGGGTGACGGAGCTGCCAAAGATTACTCAAAGCCCATCTGTTCTCAGCAGTGAGAAGCCCCAGAAAGGGGTTAATATCCCAAAACTTCCTCTAGCACAGGAGTCATTTCTTCCATTTGGGGAATTAACCACGAATTGGGGTTCTCTTCCTGCATTTATTCTCCAGAGAAGTTACAGGAAGAGACGTAGGTGGGGTTTTGCTAAGTACAGTTTAACAAGTTTTACAATAGAAGATGGTAACATTCA
>NW_007728374.1:83046-84153 GCF_000696425.1 Galeopterus variegatus
AAAAACAAGTCAGATGACATTCTGTTAGGCAATTAAGTGATCCACTAACAAAGGCTTGATTTAGCCGACATTCCTTTTTTTCTTTTTTGGCCTTTTTGAGACCGGCCGCACCGCGCTCAGCCAGTGAGCGCTGTGAGCACACAGGTCATCCCTATATAGGATCCAAACCGCGGCGGGAGCGCTGCTGTGCTCCCAGCGCCAAGTGCGCCACAGCTCGGCCCAACATTCTTTTTCCATCTAGCAGCTTTTTAGTAACTTTACATATCAATTAGTAACTTATCTGTCTTAGAACCAGCAGCCTTGCTGTGTTCCGATTCTTATCTTGCAACAGAGACTCAGTGCCCTGGGGGAAATTTCCTGTCCTTTGCAAGGTCAATATTTGAAACTGCAAGGCTTTGGAAAACCAGGCCCTGTGAGGTACATTTGCTCTATGAATCCTCTACAGTTCGTTTTCGTTTCTTCAGCACTTACGGAGTGTAAATGAGCCCTGGCCACTGCACAAGTCCCTGGGAATAGGAAACCCAGTGCGTGATTTCAAGGGGTTGAAGATTCTGTTGTTAGATACAGGCCTCCCTGGAAGCTCTGGCTCCTCTTTGGCGACCTTGCAGGATTCTTTCCCCCGGCGAGGGTCACCCGGAGGAGCCCAGGACAGCGGTTCCTCCCCTTCCGCCCCGCCTGGTGGCATCCATCTCCTCCGCCGCTGCCACACCGCGCGCCAGGTTATCCACTCAAGGTGCAGCTAGGGGACTGGCGGGGACAGCGCTGGGTAGAAGCGCCGCTGCAAGGCGAAACGAAACAGTGTCTTTCCGGGGAGAGAAGAAAACGTTCATGCTGTAAGCGCGCAGGTAAGTCTGCGAGGAAACCAGAGTACACACAGCGGCGCTGGGAGGGCGCTTTCACCAGCAATGAGAAAAGATCGCCCCACCGCCGTCACCAAAATCTAGGAGGAGAGCCTCTGGCCCCTTGAGAGAGCCTGGAGCTCACCTGGCCGTCTCTGATCTCCGAGTTCTCCCGGAGAAGCACAGGGCATTAGGAGTCCTGTGCGCTCGCTCCATCAAAGACCAGAGACTCTTCCCCCTTTGGGCAAAGGGACTGTTTAAAAATCCG
>NW_007728374.1:84857-91092 GCF_000696425.1 Galeopterus variegatus
TCGCTCCATCAAAGACCAGAGACTCTTCCCCCTTTGGGCAAAGGGACTGTTTAAAAATCCGTTTCCTCTGGATCAACGACAGTCACTTAAGGACTTAACGCGCAAGTGAGTACCGCCTGAGGGTGACTGAGTCTCGGGACAAAACTGGGCTGGTGTGCTGAGCAAAGCTGAACCTCAGGGCCCGTGCTCGGCTACCGTGGTACTCTCCGAGCTGAACAGAGCCCAGAGCTGCGTGAGAGGGGCTGAGCACGGGCCCGCCGCACTGTCATAAGTCATAAACTTCTTTTCAGCATGCAAGAACTCCCACGCTTCTGACGGGTAACATACACATGAAAATCAACCACGAAAAAAGAGCAAGAAGCGATTCAGTGCGCGGAGTATTTCATTTCTTTGCGGATCTGATTTAGGTAGTAGGCACGTGGGGGCGAATAATACCACTGCCGGATTTTAAATTCCGAGTTCTTTCTTGTAAAACGTATCTCAGTAGATTTCCACTAACTTGGTGAATATGATTCAGGAGGATGCTGAAACTGCAGCAGAAAGCAGAAAGAGATTTTCTGGAAATCTTTGCGTTGAATCCTTCATAATCCAGATCTACTTGTTAAAGGAAATACTACTAAAGTTGAGAGTTATGTGCAAACTCGTAGAGCAATTTGACATTGCCAGGGCCTCCAAGCTTAATAGGTGGAACCCTCTGGCTGAGCGGGTGAGAGACCTGTTCTCTTATAAGTGGCGAGGGTTTCCTGGGCCTAGCCCCAGCATTAGTCATGTGCAGTAGGACCACTTCACAGTGTGGCATATTTTAAGGTTGGTTCTGCAACTGTAACCTCAGAATATATTAAACCCAGAATCCGTTTCTTCCTTTGAAAGATGATTTCAGTGTAACTATAGCTTGAGGCTAAACTGTTCGAACTATCCCTGATAGAGGATTCGAGATTTTGAAAATACCACAAAGCTTATTTTATTTTTAAATAAAAGGTTTTTTAAAAAAATCCAGAGCTTGCTAAAATTGCCTTAAAATCTCTTTTCCCTTTGTAGTCAATATTTCTCTGACAGAGAGGTTTCTCTACTATAAGTGTTATTAAAACAAATCATATAAACAGATTACACATGCCCTGTAAGTAGTGGTGTAATCCATCCAACCCAGATCAGAAAAAAAAAAAAAAGAAGCAAGTTTTTGAAAGCCCTGATCTATCCTATTCTTCCTTCATCCTTTGCTCTAAGCTGTGAGATTCTGACCAAATTTTATGGAGAAGGAATTGAAGCAAGGCCACTGAAAACTTTCTAAGAAGATTTAAAGTCAACAACATAAGTCACATTTAAATTTTTTCAAAGTAGTTTCCTCTGAAGTTTTATAATAAACCAGGTCGTAATTAATCATTTTTTGTTTGGTCGATTTTGTCTTCGTTTTCTGCCTACAGCCCCCTCTTCCCTGTCCTGCTTGGTTCTCGGTTCCGTACCTTTCCTCAAAGTCCAGCACGTCCACAAATCGCCTGGCAGGGGAGGGGATCATGCCGCCCATCCCGCTCACCAAACAGTAAAGGCGATGCCCGCGGGCCACGTTCCTCAGAGTCCCGCCTTCCTTGGACTCCACTCGGTGACTCCTGACTCGAGTCTGGATGCCGAGATCTGGAGAGAAGACAACAGGTTTGGGGGATGGAGGCGTAGGGAAGAGCTCTGTCTCCTTGGAGTCCTGGATGGGAGCCTGGTGCTTGCTCTTGGAGCCTCAGACGGTGAAAAGGGCGCAGGATAGGGTAGGGGATTAAATGGGGTCACTAGAGCATCGGGTAGGAAGGCTGCTCCCATTACTTGGGGACCAGATCCACGCAGCAGCCCCCTCCCCCCAGCCGCAGGGTGGCTCTGACAGAGAACGACGCAGAAACGGCCTGGTCTGCAGAGATCGCGGCCTCTGGCCAGTGAGGGACCGGGCGACCTCGCCCAGCTGCCCTCGCCCCAGCAGAGAAGCGTGTGGCCAACGGCGGGTGGAGGCTGTGGACTAGGCGCCTTGAAAGAAATCTCCTCTTTGGCCCCACTCCCCCAGATGGATGGGGCAAGCCTGAGGAGGCAGACCAAGGGTCCCCCCGAGAGAGCGAGCCCGGGGCTCCAGGCGCGGGCAGAGGCCAAAGGGACGAGGGCGCCCCCCGCGCTGCAGGGCGCTCGGGCACGCAGCCCTCCCGCGGGCACAGCACCAGCCCGAAGGCCCGGAAAACACCTCCCTGAGAACAGAAGCAGAGACAGTCCCACCCGCCGCGCCCTTTCCACACTCCTGAACTACAGAATCCCTGAGTACAATAAAATGGTAGCTGTTTTAAGCCAGTGCAAGGCGATTTGTTATGTAGCAATAGTAACCAAGACGTCCCTACGTTTGTATTAAAGTCAGACGAGCTTTTTAAAATTCAGACTATTGGAGATGTCATATTTAGCAATTTGCAGTATATTTTAATATATGTAGAGCCTTGCGTATTTTACTACAATATCATCTGTATGATAACATTCACTTTTTTGAAATGTGCATATCGCTAGTGACACATTCCACAATATGTGAATGTGTGCCAACGAAGACTGGAGCTTTTCCTGACCCATACTTATTAAAAAAAAAAAAAAAATACTTCTGATAAATTTACTGCACGATTCAAAACACTGTTCTGTTATTAACAACTTACTAGCAGTAATAAATGCACACATTTTCCTTTCTGAAAATTTAATATGTTTTATATATTAGTTAAAAGCAATACATTTGAACAACTATAATCGGAACTCTACAGTTTGAATTATTATAATATATCCCAACTATGCATAGAAATAGTTCTATACTAATTAACTATAATGAAGAAACTGTTAACCATTGTAACTTCAAAAAGAGTAAGACAATATTTGCAAATGGAAAGCAAATAAAATTGTTGGCCATTGTATTTCAAATCTAAATTCACATTAGAAGTATGTTGTATACATACACACTTACATATTTAAATGACAGATTTTAAGCCTTAACATCTAAGTAGTATAAAAAGGTTCCTGACAGCTTTGCCTACTATACAAAGTAATGATTTTAATATTTAACTTATTAAATATTGGTAGATAGTCAAACACCCAAGAGTAAATGAATGATGGAAAAGCTATAGAACTCCAGGCATTCGAACATGTCACATAATTCAACGTATTTTATAATATTGAAGAACACATAGAATATTTAAGAACACATGTATGAATATATATTCCATTTTCATATAAACATGCATATCTATATATGAAAAACATATTTATTAATTATATCAGTTAACAATAACTACTGGACAATTTATTTGGCCTACTATTTCAATTTAGAAGATCTAGAAAATTTTGTTGCTTATATTAATCTGTATTTTTCTTATCTTTAAAATTATCAAGTGAAAATTATATGTGTATTAATATCAAGAGGACATGGCACTCCTTCCTTTAAGCCTAAATATAATTTTCAGATATCTTCGGCTTTTTAGTTAAAGTTCACTCTTACAGGGAAATCTTAACATTATGACCAATCTCGTCTGAATTCTTTAGGTGAGTAACTGTTGAGTGGGGAATGTTATTTGTTTTTTAAGTATTTCTTAGGAATATGCATGTTATCTGTTTTTCCACCCAATCAGATACATTTTTCTGTTAGGACACCAATAGAAATTTGTGTGTCTCAACAAAACTCGGATTAGTCTAAAAAGCGAAAAAAACTGTAAGTCTGTACAACTGGGAGAGAAGTTAGGGTTGTCATTGGTAAAGAAGCTATAGCCACTAATGTTAGCCAGAAGCTTAAGATGTTTGGCTATTTTTATTGTTGGGTATTGTCCTTTTCTTGATATTCAGACATGTTTACAGAGTAGTCTTGTTAATGCATTGCTTGATCACAGTAACTGGTGGCCTCTAATTATTGATAACACTGTGTGAGAAATATTTACGTTCTGTTGAACACATTGTCAGCTACCAGAACATTAATTTGCAAAGCTTCATAATTCCAAGAACATGGGACTTCACTAGTATTCAGGTGTTGTACATTCTTTCAAACCCAGCCCACTGTGAAGCATTAGTCAGAGTTTCATCAAATGTAATCTGTAATTTCCCATGTCAGTCTCAGAAATACAGGCAGTTAGAGTTGGAAAGTTGAAATCACAGAAATGCTCCAAATGTATTTGCAAGACTAATTTGCAGTAGAAAGTGATGAACCATACAAGATTTATTTGCAGCAAACTGAAACACACATAACTTCAGTGAATTTACTTAACTGGTTGTAATATTACCTGTAAATTTAAAGGGGTAGAATAAATAGTTCAATTGGTACTCTGATATACGAGTATGCTAGATAAATGAGTGATATTTGAATGAACTATAGGCTAAAAGTTTAAGTTAGTTCCTAGATAATGAGAAATACTGATTCAGAAGCCCTTTAAATTCTGTGTTGACATGGGTTTCTCAGGATTTGATGTTCTTAATTTATGTTTGTTTTTGGAAACCACCTATATAATAATTATTGGCATTTATTTTGTGACTTAAGCTTTTGAGATATTTTAACCCTGCACCTTTTCACTTAATTTGCTTCTCTAAAACTTAATAATCATAAAAGTATATTTTGAACACTTAAAATGTGCTAATAATTATGCACAAATATCATCTAATTTAAACCTTACAAACAGTATGCAGCAGATACATTTGCTGTAGTCACTTTGCTGATGAGGAAAAAGCATTAGAAAAAAATTGGTCAAGGTGATACAATAGAAGGAATTAGAGACAGGAAACTACCATGGATTTGTGATGTTCTTCATAATCATGCTATAAAGGCAGGGATTTGCATGATATAATATACATAAAAGGCATTGGCAAGTTCTGACTACTGTATAATATTGAAGCATTATTAAGTTAAGGAAAATAATATGCTGAGAGAGCTTAAGAACCCATGGATCATTTCTGTTTGTTATTCAGATGTGCGATAGCACAGTGCAGTTTCCAGGGCTCTCTATATTGTCGTGGTCATGGTTCAGAAAGAATGAAATGGAATTCAGATGTACAGTAGGAGCTTTTTAAATTGACCTTCAGTTGACTGACTACCTGATTGATTAGTACTTGCCATTCTAATGAAAAACATACTGATTCATGCTCATAGCAAGCTCAATACTTAGAGCTAGGAAGCTACTCTCACATGTTTTTACAAACATCTGCTGCATTAACTAACTATCTCCCAACCCATGTTTTTTCTGAGACTAGGGTTTCTACTTATTAATAAGACAACAATCCACACAGATTCAGACTCGGTAAAACAATGCATTGTAATTACAATTCTTTCCTTGCTGACACTTCAAAAAATAAACTAATCTGTTTGATGAAACAATTCAAAGCACTGGGAGAGATTCTGCAATGCTTTTCGAATAAACTTGGAGACCACTGCCAGGTTGAACTTAGACTTTCCATGGCCGTTGTGGTTGATTTTCCACTGTGGATATTTGAAAAGTTTTACAAGTTGAATTTCTCACTAGAATATAAATTCCATTAAAAGGATCATTGTCTATTCTGTTCACTGTTGGCTCCCTACCATATATCATAAAGCAGGCACATGATAAAGATTTGTCAAATGAATAAATTAATTATAATACTCCTCACTATCATCATACATTTCTTTTATAGGGATGAGACTCCAAATGAAATAAAAGCTCTCTGGAAACTCTATAACTGCATAAAGATTTAGCTTCTCATTACATTCACATTCTAATTTTGAAAATACATACGTAAGTATGTGTCTGGTAGCAGAGGACAAGAAATTATTAAGATGGCTTAATCCATTAGGTTCTTACAGTTTCAAGTAAATCTTCTTGGATAAATTCTTTTATTGTATGTAACTAAGAAGACAGAAAGAATTCAGTCTTGCTGACAGCTAGTTTGTTTTGCATTTGCTATAATCTTAGTAAAAAATAAGAAATTTTTCTTTTATGACACAGCAATAGATTTGATTTCACGCAAGTTTTAGACTTCTCTTGGGAAAAGAGGCTATTTACTCTACAAGAATATTGAAAAAGGATTCCTGGAAGCAGAAAGGTGATTTAATTTGCATGTATACAGATATCTTAGTATCATTAGAAAAGCCTCTCATTAAAGTTATCTTTAAAAAAAAATCTTTGGGCTGGCCCGGTGGCGCACTGCTACAGTGCGCCGCTTGGGAGCGCGGTGGCGCTCCCGCCGAGGGTTCGGATCCCACATACAGACCGGTTCCCGCTCACTG
>NW_007728374.1:92018-98228 GCF_000696425.1 Galeopterus variegatus
TTGTTTAAAAAAAAAACTTTGGGGCGGGGCCGGGGGGCGCCCTGCCCGGGGGCGCGGCTGGGGAGCGCGGTGGCGCTCCCGCCGAGGGTTCGGATCCCACATACAGACCGGTTCCCGCTCACTGGCTGAGTGAGGTGTGGGCGCAGCACCGAGGGTTACGATCCCGTTGCCGGTCCCGGTCCGGTATGGGCGCGACACTGAGGGTTGCAATCCGTTACCGGACACGAAAAAAGACAAAAAGGAAAAAAAAAATCTTTATTCTGAACCTTTCTGCTATTTATTTAGGTCCTAAGCAGATTTTGACATTTCATTTTGATTTGGAAAGTAAAAAATAGCAAAACTACAGCTTTGACCATAAAGATTTTAATTATGAAGGTAAGGTAATGCTAGCTCCTGGAACAAATCCCAAAATGGTTTTACTGGGGGAAATTGTGGATAGAAGTTCATTCATGACAAATAAACTTGCAGACTGACAGCGTTCCTTCTCTGAAAGTTGTTCTCCTCTAAGAAAATATTCAGGGACCTCGGCTCCTGTTATGTAGCTTTCAAAATGCATATCTATTCCTATATGTTAAGTATTTTTATCATAAAAGGATTTTGTCGGGCCGGCCCGTGGCTCACTCGGGAGAGTGCGGTGCTGATAACACCAAGGCCCCGGGTTTGGATCCCATATAGGGATGGCCGGTTTGCTCACTGGCTGAGCGTGGTGCTGACAACACCAAGTCAAGGGTTAAGATCCCCTTACCAGTCATCTTTAAAAAAAAAAAAGGATTTTGTCAAATGCATTTTGTGCATTTTTTTTGTCCTTTATTGTATTAATTCTTTATATCATGCTGATATATTTTCATATGTTGAACCAGCCTGGCATTCCTGGGATAAATCACATTTCATCTTGGTGTATAATTCTTTTTTATATGATACTGGATTTGTGTTGTTTAGATTTTTGTGTCTATATTCATAAGACATACTTTAGTTTTCTGTTTCTTCTTGAATTAGTTTTATTACTTAGTGTGTTTCTAGGGTTGTTTCCATTTGATTTAAATTTCCTAATTTGTTGACATATACTTCTCATTCTTACTATGCCCCTAAAATCCTTTTTAAATATTTCTGTCATTCCTGTACTAATGCTCTTTTATTTCTAATTCTAGTGATTTGAGTCTTCTCTTTTCATGGTCAGTCTAGCTAAAATGTTGTCAATTTTGTTGATCTTTTCAAAGAATCAATTTTGGTTTTGATAATTTTCTCTATTGTTTTTCTTTTTGTTGTTGTTGTTGTTATTGTTGTTTTTTTTTCTTTTTGTCAATATACACTGTATATGATTATTATGGCCCGTCACCGACACCTCCCTCCCTTATTTTCTATTCTTCATTAGTCCTTATTCTCTAATTTTATTCTCTGTTCTTTATTATTGCCTTGCTTCTATTTGATTTGGTTTTATTTTTGCTTCTTTCTACAGTTTCTTAAGGTGAATGATTAGGTTATTAGCTTGATCTTTTATATATATATATATATATATATATATATAGTCATTTACAGCTATAAATATTCCTCTAACACTAATTTAACTGCAACTAAGAGGGTTTTGTATATTGCATTTTTATCACTTTTATTCATATCACATTATTTAAAAAAAATTTCCTGGAGATGGCACTTTACATCCACTAGGATGGCTATAATTAAGGAGACATATATTAACAAGTAATGCTGAGGGTGTGGAGAAACTGAAAGCCTTATACACTGCTGGTGGGAATGTAAAATGGTGTGATCACTCTGGAAAACAGTTTGGGATGTTCCTCAGAAAGTTAGATAAAAAATTATCATGTGATCCAGCAATTAATTCCTAGGTATATATCCAAGAGTATTGAAAACATATGTCCACTCAAAATCTGGTACACAAATATTCATTGCAGGATTAATAATAACAGCACAGTAGTGGAAACAACCCAAAAATCTGTCAATTGGAGAATGGAAAACAAATGTGGTACACCTATACAATGGAGCATCATTCAGCCATCAGAAGGAATGGAGTATTGATTCATTCCACAACAACATGGTTGAATCTTGAAAACATAACACTGTGTGAAAGAAGCCAGCCACCAAAGGCCTAATACTGTATGATTCCATTTATATGAAATGTCAAAAATAGGCAAATCCATACAGCCGAAATTAAATCAGTGACAGCCAGAGGCTGGAAAGGGTGAATGAGAGTAACTATTAATGGATACAGGGTTTCTTTTTGAGGTGATAAAAAATATTTTAAAATTAGATAGTGGTGATGACTACACAATTTTATCAATATACTAAAAATAACTGAATTATATAATAAAACATCTGCATTTTGACTTTGGAGGGAAAAAGAACATTAAGAACCCTGTGCAGGTGGTTTTTAATGGGCCAAGTCTATTACAGATGCAAGATTTCAGCTCACATTCCATTGGCTGGAATAAAGTCACATTGTCACCTCTAACATCAAGAAGTTCTAGAAAATGTAGTTTGGTTCATGAATAGGAAAAGAAGAACGAGGCTTGAAAAAGATCTAGCCAATCTCTGTCATAAGAATCAAACAATTCCTAATATTCCTCCTAAGTGTACCAGACTGTTAGTTCCAAAGTGTCAAAAGAATGTGGGTTTTTCCACAGGGAATCAAAATATGTGGTCAGGGCTCTATCTCTCTATCTCTGAGCTCAATAAGAGCTCTTCATCCTCAAAAAGGCTTTATTTCAGCAGCTAGAGAGATGGCTGCTCTCAGTCCCAAGCCTGTGCTTACCTTACAGACACTTCTAACTCTCATCGACTTTTCCTGTGTTATACACCCATCAGAAATAATCATGGTGATATACAGGCTGGATATGAATATATGCCCATTTCTCATGTGGCAAAGGGGGAGCAGACCCGCTGAATGACACAAAGTTGTTCACCACAGAAAATAGGACTTCAAGGAAAATACTCAATCAGAACTAGGAACTGTGTTTACAGGGTAGGGAATTTTAAACTTTTTTTTTTCCTCTTTATTTTGCACATAAATATAAATATAACACTATAAAACTAAAGGTCATTGTGGATGCATATTCAATTTCTATTTTTTATACTTGTAGTGAACAGCTCTAGGATATTTGTGCTATATCTAGCCGTTCCACATATACACAGCTTCTCAAGCCTCTAGCTTGTTTTATATGGAAAATTTTTGTAACTTGACAAATTCAAAGCACTACGCCATACTGAGATATAAAAAAATCTGAGAATTTGGGCAATATTACTGATATCAGAAAAAAATGTTAAGATTCTGAGAGGCAAATACCAAAAGCCCTGACTTACTTTGGAATGTGAATTTCTAGATTTCCAAAAATAAGAAGAGTTTTGAGGAGACTAATTTTATGTACTAATTTGATGTGCTTCAAAATGTTCATGGAAAAATAAAATTAAAATATAGTCTTTCCAAGAACTTTTTGAAATACCCTCACACACACACATTATAAATACATATGTTATATATTATATGTATATGAGATATTTACATGATGTGTATATACACATAAACTGAGTAAGAATATTTATTGGGTCATGTCAGGCATTGTCCTAAGGGCTGGGGATAAAATAGTGAGCAAAAAATGTGCAAATTTTTTGAGCTTTGAATCTATTGCAAATACCAAGAAGGCATGTATTCAGCACATAACCACAAAATGAATGTAATATTACGCCTGTGCTACGTGCTTTGAAGATGGCTCATGGCGAGTATATGATGATGAGACCCCACATTAAAGGGGAAGAAAGAGGTGAGATGTAGTAACTACTAGATAAGAATCTGAAAAGAAAAATACACATTAAGCTAAGAAGGAGAGGCAGAGCAATGTAGAAAAAGGGACTAGCACATGCCATCCCCTAAGGCTGGAGGGATAAGGGCACCAAAGAGCAGCTAAAGGAAGGCCAGTGCAGTAGGATTTTTTTAAAAAGCATGAGAATATGCTCCCAGATTAGGATGGAGAAGTAAGCAGTGCACAGAATATGGCATGTGGGTCATGCAGTGCAGGTCATATCAAAGATCTGGATCTTTAGCTAAAAAGTAAATGAAAGTTATTGATGTATTTTATACAGAACAATGATCTGGACATGACACACTGGTTGCAATATAAATGGCGGAATAGCAAAGAAGAACTGATAGAAAAAAAGAGATTTAATTTAGGCCAGGCTAAGTAGAACAACTCCCACTATAAATATTAAATAATGTTGGATCACATGTAACTGTAAAATATCAAAACAAAACAAAACTTCATTCAGATTAAAAAAAAGTACAGATCAAAAACTACACCTGCTATTGTTTGAATGTCCCCCTGGTTCGTGCTGGAACTTAATCCCCAGTACAGTATTTGAAAGATGGGCCTTTGAGAGTGATTGGACCACGGGATATGCGCTCATGAATGGATTAATCCATTAATAAATTTTAGGTTAGTGGATAGTGGGTTATCAGGGGACTGGAAGAAGAGGAAGAAGCATGTGAACATACTCTTGCTCAGCCTTTGCCATGTGATACCCTGTGTCACCTCAGGACTCTGGTGCTGGAACTTAATCCCCAGTACAGTATTTGAAAGATGGGCCTTTGAGAGTGATTGGACCATGGGATATGCGCTCATGAATGGATTAATCCATTAATAAATTTTAGGTTAGTGGATAGTGGGTTATCAGGGGACTGGAGGAAGAGGAAGAAGCATGTGAACATACTCTTGCTCAGCCTTTGCCATGTGATACCCTGTGTCACCTCAGGACTCTGTAGAGTCCCCACCAAGAAGGTGGCCCTCACCAGATGCACCCCTCAGTCTTGGACATTTCAGCCTTCACCACTGTAAGAAATACATTTTGTTTCTTTATAAGTTACCCAGTAAGCAGCAGAAAATGGACTAATACATTATCTAATTCAGTCCAGGTCCTATGCTGGGATGAGCTCCCTCCTTCAAGACAATGTTGCAAATGCTGAGCCAATCATGGCACCTCAACAGGACAGGAATTCCTTCCATATAAGTGCTATTTGGGTTTTCATGTTGCAGATGAAAAAACTGAGGCTCAGACAAGTGAGGTCACTGCTGAGGATCATCCATCTCAGGACAGAGGAATGCTGTACTTGGTCAGGAGACCTTACCCAGCTCAGGAGGGAGCAGACCCTTATATGACCCCCAAATCTGCCAAGCAGATGCTGATCCAGTGGTCCAATTCACTGTTTCTCCCACTTCCTACTCATTTGGGGCATTAAACCATCACCTTAGTCTTACACTTAGATCCTCAGGGTCTCCTTAGCATCAGGCAGAACTGTGAGTTCAGGCTCCAGCTCTGACTCCAAAGTCATAATCAAAGATTTCACACGATGCAGCATCAAGCCCATGATCCTGAAACCATCTCCTGAGATCAGAAGGCAGTGACCAGCATGGAGCCCAGCCACTCAACCACAAGGGCAGGCCTGGAACCTGCAGCCAATAGCCCAATGCCCATAGCCTGAATATGGAATCTTCAAGGAATAGACAAGATTGAGGGCCTCAGCTCAACTCCAAGCTCCAGGCTCTACATAATGCCATGGACAAAGCCCAGAAAAATGAGCTAACCTCCTGAAGTCAGAGGTCAGGAGGCAATGCCAAGCAGGTACACTGAGCCAGAAAGCTGAGCCTCAAGCACAGCGAGTGACATATACAAAAAATCCCATATGCAGAGCCTGGCCTCCCTCTCCAGGGAACCAAGATCACAGATCAAGAATAGTCCAGGGTCCATCCAAGAGGTGATAAGTGGGGACATCCTGCTAACACAGACATACAAGGACAAAGAGAATTATGTTGAGTCTGTACAAAACAAATTCATGTTCACAGTTTTCCCCTCCCATGGTCAGTAGTTTCAGGACCTGGATTCCAGGAGCTGGGAGATGCCCTGGTTTTTCTGTAATAGTTGTAAGTGCGTGATCTTAGCTTCTCCCACTCATGTTTTGATAGATTTGATTTCTTCTTCCAGAGCCCGCACCTTTCTTTTGGTATCAGACATCAGTTCTTGGTCTGAACACTGAGGCTTCCCTTATCCCCTGCTTAACTATGATGCAAATGTAATTCCTAATCACAGGGTTTGGTTTGTCCAGAACATCGGGCACTTCTTGGTTTCCACCTTCTCCCTTCACAGGTTGAAATTCAATGAGATACACAATGGGTACAGTCCTCAAGACCTTATGTCTCATGGGCAACA
>NW_007728374.1:98880-99531 GCF_000696425.1 Galeopterus variegatus
TGAAATTCAATGAGATACACAATGGGTACAGTCCTCAAGACCTTATGTCTCATGGGCAACACAAGATATTCACAAATTGTCAATTCTCTGAAGGATGTGTGTCCTGGAGGAGGGGAGAGAAGCCATGAGAAAGAAGAAAGGGGGACACCTCAGACAGGGGACAGCCTAAGCCGAGGCAGAAGGAAGAAGGGAGTTTGTCACCTAGAAGTAAACAAGGTGGTGTGTTGGGGAGCAGTGGGCCCAGGAAAAAGGCAGAGGAAGTTTTCTGGAAACAAGGGAATGTGAGGAGGGTAGTTTGGGAGCTCACAGGAGACCAGTCATAGCATGTTAAGGCATAAAAAGAAAGATGTCTGGAGTTGGATCCACAGCCACACGGGATATTGCCTGGGCCAAGGCGCACATAGTGGCTTTCGAGTCTAGAAAACTTAAGGTCCTGTTCACTGTTCTTTCCTATTTTGGGAAGTAAGGATATTGACCCTGACCCAACAGGGTACCTGGAAAAATTAAATGCTATGTGCTCTGTAAGGTGCTCAGTTTGACCCTGTGCCAAGATTTATGCATTTCTGGGGTCTTTAGTTCTCTTGGTTAACATTGGAGGGTATTCTGAACCTGTAAATCTTTATCTTCCCCACATTGATTTTCCTGCCAGCT
>NW_007728374.1:99874-100638 GCF_000696425.1 Galeopterus variegatus
ATTGGAGGGTATTCTGAACCTGTAAATCTTTATCTTCCCCACATTGATTTTCCTGCCAGCTCCCCACAACATAGAGCCCAGCCCTGCTTCTGTGATTCCCCCAAACTACCCTTTGGAGGTTGCTGATATCACTAGAATGCCCATGTGAGGAGACACTGGGTTCACAGTCCAGAGGCAGAGCATCAGTCATAATAATATGTGGAAAAGAATTAACATAGCAGGCCAGATACTACTATCCTTAGAAATGCTTACTTGCAGGGTGGGCCTTTGGCTGGAGCCTGGGAATTTGGATTTCTCAAGGGTTCCCACCATTCCTAGAACTTATAAGAGTGACTTACTGTACCTAAATGGTTGTACAAATAACATGATTTATGATAAACACCTGTTTTCCTTTCAGGAGTCTTGGAATTTTGGTATAGGCTATGCAGAAAGTGTCTACATGACCAACATTCAATAAAAATCTTGAACACTGAGTCTCTAATGAGCTTCCCTGGTACACAATATTATACATGTGTTGTCACAGTTTGTTGCTGAAGGAGTCAAGCATATTTTTTTATGACTCCACTGGGGAAGTTTGCATCTGGTTTCCTCCAGGATTCTCCCAATGTGCCTTTTCCCTTTGCTGATTTTGTTTTGTATCCTTTCACTGTAATAAATCACAGGCATGAGTAATAAATATGCTGACTCCTGTGAGTCCTCTTCGTGAATCACAAAACTTGGGGATGGTCTTGGTGACCCCCTGGCACAGGTAACATACTGTGCAC
>NW_007728374.1:100661-106645 GCF_000696425.1 Galeopterus variegatus
TGAATCACAAAACTTGGGGATGGTCTTGGTGACCCCCTGGCACAGGTAACATACTGTGCACCACCTCAGGGTGTTGTGAGAATTAAATGAGGTATTGCCCCTAAAGTAACCAGCACACAGAAACAAAAATCAAGTGCTCAATAAATGCCTGTTTCCTCTCCCTCCCTTTATCTTTCTAAGTCTTTCTAATTTTTTCTCTTATGGCTCATTATTCATTTATTCATTAATAAATATTTGTTATGGTGTCACCACATTCCAGTCATGTGCAAAATGCAGGGTGACCACAGTGAGCCAGATCCTCTCTCCTAATCTCATAGTCTAGTGTCTAATGTTGTCTGTCTCCATTTCTGTCTGCATCTGGGCTGGTTTGAAACCTTGGGGACAGGGAAGTCCCTGTCTCTCCTGAAGATGTGCATCTGAGCCCCTGATCCTCCTAGGACAAACCTCTTGCCAGACCCATGTTTCCTAAGGCAGTTCCTGAGCAGGAAATGTCCATGGGCAGGCCCCAGCTCCCTGTGTATCCACAAGAGCCCCATTCAGCCTTTGTAAGATGCACAACTAGCTGTACCTCACGACAGAGTATTCTCAAATGAAGCACTAGCCACTGGACCCCAGAGCCACCTGACCTGGAGCAGAGCCAGTGACTCACGGTTCAGGCTTCACAACATAGAGTCTTAGGTATCCAGAGGGCAAAGCCCACAGAGTTAATTGCAGCCCAGAGTTTATTCAAGTGGTTAAAGCCCAGACCAAGGCCTTAATGTCCCTATCCCTGAGGCCTGAGTCCAGAAACCAGAGCAGAGGGACTAAGAACTCTGATCTCTCAGTCTTCAGCCAAGATCTCAGAGAACCAAGCTCAGAAGCAGATGGCCTGAGTCCAGACTGTCAGGACAGGGTCCAGCCCCCAAACTTAGAACTCAGGGTTCAGAGCAAGTGTTTAGGCCCTAAGGCCAGCCCAGACAGCAGATCCTGGAATGTAAAGACCAGAATATGAGCCCAGAAACTACAGACCAGAGTTCATATCTAGGGAAGAAAGGGGAGAGGAGCGGGCCAGAGCTCTTCCCTGCATGATGCCTGGCACCTAGACAGGTGCAGGAGACCCCAGTCTGGAGTCAGACCTTCAAGTTACCAGATCTTCACTACATCTGTCACTTGCAATGCTTTTCTTTATGCATGAAATGTGCCTCCTCGCACTTCCGTGCCTCAGGACTCTGCCTCTTCCCCAGAGAGGCCTTCCCTGACGGCAACATCTTCAGATGATCTCTCCATTATTTTTCAGCCCCTTGCTTGCTTTCAGCCCCTTGCTTGCTTCCTCATGGAAGAGATTGTGTTGCTATAGCTTTGTGTCATTTTTCCCTATTAGGTGGTGTCTTAGACTGTTTCTGTTGCTTATAACTAAATACCTAGAACTGGTTAATATATAAGAAAGCAACATTTATTGCTTACAGTTTCTGAGGCTGGGAAGTCCAAAGCCCAGGGAACCCATCTGGTGAGGAACTTCTTTACTGGTGGTGGCTTTACAGCAATGTAGGGGTCTCACATGGCAGAAAATGGCAGAGCAGAGTGACAGAGACTCTGACATGCTCTCCTTTTAAAGCCCTCAGAACCTCGCCCCTGACCACCATGATTGATCCATTCACTATGGCATGGTCCTACAATCTAATCACCCCTTCAAGGCCTCACCTTTCAATTACCATAATAGGATTTCCCATCCTTAACAGTTACAGTGGGGATTCAGCTTCTAATATATGAACTTTGGGGAACACAATTCAGTCAATCCACAGCAGATGGTTAGCTGTCGAAGGCACTTATGTTTTCCTTTGTCTCCCCAGATCCTCTCCCAGAGCCTGACAGTAGTAACTCCCAGGAAGTAACGTGTAGAACAAGCAGGCAGGGGTGGGGATGTGTGATCTCTTTGTCCCTTCGCCCACTGCAGTTCTAAGCATGGCCAGAAGATGGCAGGGCCGACCCATACTTTCCCTGTGGGACATTACAGGTGTGTTTCCCTCAAGTGCTCTGGGACCTCAGGACCCAGGATGCCCCAAACCCTCACCATGGCTCCTGGAGGCCCTACAGAGTTGCCTGAGAAGACAAGACCCTCCCTCTCTGCCATTCTATTGCTCTTTAAACAGAGAAGTCAACTTGGGACCACGTATTCCGGGGTCAGTTTGACCTGGTTATTCTAATCTCCAGGTGTCTGCCCCCAGCTATCTCAGGAAGTAATTCTTCTTGGTCTCCTTTCAGTGACAAAGGAATCTTTTGTCCAGGGGCAGAGTTCCCCAGTCAGTACTCTTGGCACATTTCTCATTGAAAATGCTCCTCTTAAGCCCATTTTACAGCTGAATAACCGAGGCTTAACAAGGCAAGAGCCTTGGCCTAAGTCACAACACTCAGGTCTGGATGGGGTGGAATCATATGTTCATCTATCTCCTGTCCTTGACACCCTCCCCCCAACTGGGGGGCCTGGTGGCTGGCACCTGACAAGATGGGGCAGCCAGTATGTAGCTCGGCCAGCCCTGTGGAACTAGCTTGTCCTTGGCCCTCTGGTAGAGAACATCTTACTTAGCCCCACTCTCACCCTCACCCCGCATTCCACTACCCAGTCACTCTCCTCCAAGGCCACTACCTTTCTGTAGAGGACAGCCTCACCTATGTCCCCAACTTCCTATTCCTGAGAGGTGGTTGTGGGGATTGGTGCGCTTCATCTTACTTAGCCCCACTCTCACCCTCACCCCGCATTCCACTACCCAGTCACTCTCCTCCAAAGCCACTACCTTTCTGTAGAGGACAGCCTCACCTATGTCCCCAACTTCCTATTCCTGAGAGGTGGTTGTGGGGATTGGTGCGCTTTGCCCTGACCTAAGTGGGTCTTTCACAGCTGGTGCGGTCTGGAAGCTGGTCTGTTGTGCCTGGGCAGGCAGAAAGGAAGGAGCCCAGAGACAGCCTCAGAGCTCTGCTCCGGCCAGGCCCACCCCTCTGCCTGCCTCGGCTGCTCAGCCTCTCCCATGAGGCTGGCTGGAGAGACCCCTGATGTCACATCTGCAGACAGAGAGTACACACAGGACACTTACTGTGCCAGTCCTCAAAGGACTCAGCTCCAAATTTATCTTTCAACATACGCTCTGTGATAAACGACAGAATTCCCTTAAGCGCTTTTTAAGTGAGCAAGATGCTAAACTTTCTCCACAGAGGGCGCTAGAGAGACGTCGCAAGAAAGGGGCCCCTGCGGTTTCTGCACGCCCCTCGCGGGGTCTTTCCGCAGCTCTGCCGATAGCGGAACCGGGACCCGAAGCTTCGTGCATGCACCTCGGCTGATTCCCTCTGCTCCTTCCTCCCCTGTCCCCAGGTGTGTCTCCTGCGATCCTCCAGAAGCAGCGGCCCTCGGGACAGGGACACCTGCGTGCCACTCCCGCAGCGCAGCCAGCGTGGCCACCGGCTTGAGCTTGCTTGCCCGCCTCCCCGGTGCTCCAGGGCCATTGCTCTTCGTCCGGGGCCTGCAGACAAGCTGTGGCGCAGCCAGCCAGCGCAGTTCTCGGCCATCCAGCGGGCCCAACTCCACGCTCTCCACCGTGGTCCGCACCGTAGAGAATTTTCTTATATCCTCTAGTGACATTTTTATCATAGTTTAATAATTATTTTTGTTAAATTTCCCCTATTGAGATCACTGTGCACATGCATCTAGCTAAATATGTAAAGGATGAATTTTTGTCCGTGTGTACAGTGTGGGATTTCAGATCAGTAAGTTAATGATGCAATTGTTCCAGTATTGCTACAGCTGAGCTTGCTGTGTCACGGATCCCAGGAAAAGACAAAGAAACAGGGAGGGTACCAGGAAAGCTGCCTTATGACATTGGAAGCTCTTTTGGGACATTCATGATTTTTTTCCACCAGAGGGATCAGTCATCTTGTTTTCTGTTGAACCCAAGCTCGGCTGTTATAGGCAGCTAGCCACAAGAATCAAAGGTGAGATGATTTGGGGAACAAGAGTGTTTCTTCCCAACTTCTTACGTTTCTGAACCTCCCTTAAATGCCTTAATTTTTAACTGTCACAAAGAAGGGGATTTGGTGATCAAATTGGCTAGAGCCGAAGCACTAATTGGGCCATGACTTTTGGTGAGCCTGGAAAGGTGAGTCCCTCTCTGTGGTGTCCTCCCCCGTCGTCTCCGTGTCAGGCATGGTGAGCTGCCACCCCTGTCTCTCACATTCCTCCTTGCCGGTATCTGTGTGATTGAGTTGGTTTGGGGGCATAGAAAGCAGGAGTACGATCTATCCAGCTCGGTTTTATGTGCCAATAAGACTTGCTCTTGCCGTTAATACTCTAAAACTCCTACATCTAACCCCCCATCTTCCACCTTTCCAGGTTCCCAAGCCTGGAAGCATCCTTCACTCTGCTCTCCCAGGTCCCAGTGTGCTCTTCAGCTGTGTTCACCCTCCTGGTCCGCTTTCTATTGTGTTTATTATTTCAATTATTATATTGTTCATTTTAATTTTTCTACTTCATTGCTTTTCTACCATCTCTTGCCTATGTCTGATGGCCAGTATCTTCATTTATTTCTGTATGGATATTGATTATACTTATTTTAAATTACTGGTCAGTCCTTTCTGAAGATTTTCTATCATTATTATTGTGGGTTTCTGGTCCTCTTATTTCTGATGGGGTGGATGTCGCCCTCAACCCTCTCCTTATCTCAGCTATGAGCTCCTTCTTCTTAAAGGTGTTACCTGTCTTACTGGTTACCTCTGCCAGGTCCTGCTCTGGCCCCTCCTGGTGAGCCACAGCAGAGGCAAAGAATGGGCTTGGACAAAGGGTATCCCTGGCTCCGGACATCCATGAATGAGGATGACCTATGAATGAGATGTGTTGTTACCTACCAGAGACTCTCTGTTTTTTAGAGTGAAGCAGCCCCAGAGGGAGGACACTCTGGTGGCAGGAATACACAAGCCCTGGGAGTGGTGGAAAGAGAGGGAAAGAACAGAGCAGTGAATATCTGAGTGGACTCTGCAATCCACACATATTCTGATTTCTGTGGCAAAGGTGCAGGACTTTGCTATCTTAAGTTCCAAGTTTCCTTTTATTGCAGCCACCCTGTGCTCAGGGTCATGCCACAGGCAAGTGTGGTCTCCATCACCTGGGCAGATGTGACATCCTCTTGCCTCCCAGCCATGAACTGTAGGGGCCTATGAACTCCCTGGTATACTTTGCAGGATGCTGCTAGTATGTGTATTTGTGTTTGTCGAAAAGAAGGCCCATGACATTTTCAGGTGCTCAAAGAGTTCATGAGCAAAAACTAGCAAGGAAAAAGCAGTAGGAGTGGAAACACAGGTCAAGACAGGATTAAAAGTATGGAAAGGGAAGACATCAGAGATACAAAGGACATGAGTTCTGGTCAAGATGGTGGAATAGATGGTCCACGATGTCACTCTCTCCCAAAAAATCAACCAATTTACAACTATAGAAATGTGATAATCCACCAAGCTGGGGCTACTGGAGCTCAGGGGAAGAGGAGGAGAGACCTATGGAGTTCATGAGGGGGAGAAGCCATGATGAGAGAAAGAAAAAACTGCTCTGAGTGTTTCCAGCCACAGCTGCTTTAAGGCTGGAACTGTAGAGCACATGGAGCAGGAGCCAGCAGAAGCCGCAGCTGTGCCCTTCAGGTGGAGTTGCTTGGAGGTGGCAGGGGAGAAGAGGGCCTTGAGGATGCTCAGGACAGCAAGACCACTAATAGGGTTCCCGCGGACCCACGCAGGAGCGAGGAGCCAGAACAGCTGAAAAAGGGGAGCCATTCAGAGGCCTGTGAGTCATCGCAAAGGATCGGCACAGGGCCCGTCCCATGGGAAGTGTTTGGAGCACGGGCATGGGGGAGACGGGCCCACTGGGAGAACACTGGGACACAGAAAGGACAGCCAGTCTGCCCCCCAGTCAACACAGGACCACTCAGAGGAGACTGCTCAGGAATGCAGAATTGCATGGGGTGCAGTTTGATGAA
>NW_007728374.1:107224-116458 GCF_000696425.1 Galeopterus variegatus
TGAGTCATCGCAAAGGATCGGCACAGGGCCCGTCCCATGGGAAGTGTTTGGAGCACGGGCAGTGGGGGAGACGGGCCCACTGGGAGAACACTGGGACACAGAAAGGACAGCCAGTCCACCCCCCAGTCAACACAGAACCACTCAGAGGAGACTGCTCAGGAATGCAGAATTGCATGGGGTGCAGTTTGATGAAAAAACTCAGGCCCAGATCAGAGTGTCTACACAACCCAGGTGCACCCGGTCCCTGGAGAGCCTATAAGGTCAACCATTAAAACCTGAGCTACACAAAAGTCTCCCCTAGGGAAACAACAGCAAAGCAGCAATTTAGCTCAACAACGCAGCTCAAGTACTGGTTCCCACAGAAAGTTCCCCCATTTTAGAAGTAAACAAAGGACAAAAAGTTAGTTCTGGCCCAGCCACACTGCTAGTGCCTCAGGGCTCTGCCCCAGGGACCCGGGGTATGGAGCTGGGGACCAGACACCCCGCCCACAACTAGGCACACTGCCAGCACCAAGGAGCATGCCAAAAACATCATCTCCACTTGGGTGGCCCACCACAGCCACCACAGTAACTGTGGCTACTGCGAAAGTGGCTAGATGCCACAACCACCATGCCGATGGTCCACGAGCCACTGGAGTGCATTGACACAAGGAGAGGCACCAGCAGAGACCAAAGAAAATAAGAGGATGCCTCTCTCCACAAAACCCATTCCAGAGTGACAGAGTGAAGAAGCATCTGCTCTATAATATTGGGGGACCTGAACACACCTCTCAGCATTGGACAGATCATCTAGGCAACAAATCAACAGAATAATCATTACTCTTTCAGAAGAAGAGAAGAAATCTAGTGTTATCAGTGGTGGGAGGGGGGAGGGAGAGATTGGACAAGGGGCATAAAGAACAAGTACATTTTGTAACAATGTACATACTAGTAATATTGATTTGATCAATATATGTCAACATTGAATCCCCAAAATATGTATAATCAATTATGATTCAATAAAAAAAAAGAAAGAGATGCAAAGGGCACTGCTGACAGAGAGAGAGAAGCCTGACCACTGTCAGCTGTTCCTCTCTCTCAAAGCCAGACTATAGTACCATAAACAATTCCACAGAACACCACTAATTCCTTGCTGACCATAAACATTTCCCCGCTGACCATAAACAACTCCACAGAACACCATCACAGAACAAAATCACTTCATCATGAGATGCAAAATCATTCCAAAATCATGTCTACACACAGTCAAAAAAAGCTGCTCTGTGCACCCCCAAAATGAAAAACATGCCCCTCTTCTGCTTAGACTATAGTACCATAAACAATTCCACAGAACACCACTAATTCCTTGCTGACCATAAACATTTTCCCGCTGACCATAAACAACTCCACAGAACACCATCACAGAACAAAATCACTTCATCATGAGACGCAAAATCATTCCAAAATCATGTCTACACACAGTCAAAAAAAGCTGCTCTGTGCACCACCAAAATGAAAAAATGCCCCTCTTCTGCTTGACACAAACATCTGCCAGTTCTTTACAAAATATAGCTTTGCCTTGCTCCTTTCTGCCCACCGCCCAGATAAAAATTATTAAGATACACAATCACAGAATTTCCCAGCTCCTGACAGCACCCTATCTAGAACAGACTCCCATTCCTTAAACCTTCCTCCCAGATCACCTAACACAAAACCAAATCCTATAAAAATCCCCTCCTGACAACTTGTGATTGAGAAGTCGTATGGTAAACCATCATGTGTAATATCCATGTTGCAACAAGTAGAAAAAAAGAAATCTGAAAACTAAACAAAAAGATAGGCAACTTTGTTTGACCATAAGTCTGTCCCTGACTCCTGTTCACTGCCTACATCCTACCCACAGCATCCCTGCAGGAAAGGGAAGGGGGCTCAAAATCTTTTCTTCTAAGTGTGAAAATGGAGATTCAGCCAGAAGATGTGGTTTGTCTAAACCCACAGTCATGAGTCAAAACCAAGTCTTCTCATTCCAGATCTCAGGCTGTACCTCCCAGATGGAGCCACCCAAGAATACACCTTCCCAATGTAGGAAGACTATTGCACAGTTATCCTGGAGGGAACGAAGGCCCTGTCTTAGCAGGTGTCATGGGGGGAGCTGTGTGCCACGCTCTGAGTGGGGACCAGACCAGGGCACACCACTCCACAGCCAAGGCAATGGTGTCCTCTTCCACAGAAGAGGAAACAGGATACAAAGGCAGTGAGACTCGGCCAAGGTCATGTTACTGAACTCAGGTCCAGCTACCTGCCCTCTTGTGAAGGAAAGAAAAAAAGAAGTCAAATGGTTAGTGTTTAAAAAAGCAGATGTGTTCAGCTGAAGGAGGCGATAGTCTATCCCACTCAGAGACTTAGATTTACTGAGGGATTTTAAAGAGGGGTGTTGAGGGAATGGAATGTGGGAAGTGAAAAGCAGGAGAGAAGGAGACGTGAGCTAAGAGGGATTCGCGTCTATGAGTCAGGTACAAGGTATCATCTGGTTTCTGTTCTCCTTCACTATTATCTTTTGATTTGCTCTGGAGTAAAATCAACTTTTCTGCAAAGTCTTTTGCGTAGTTTTGCTTCACAGAGCTCTGGTTGACTTGGCTGGTGCCCAAGGTCAGCTTCCACTCATTTGGCCTTGATGCTTTCTCAAAACTCTACAAGTCTCAAAGAAAGAACTGTTAGCTTCTCAGCCACGTTTTCCTATTTAGCAAGCAAGATAAGAAAATTGGGGATGGGAAGAAAGAGTGGAGAGAAAAAAAAACTGTCCTTTTAAAAATCTCCCCCACCCCCCATAGCCCAGGTGGTTTTGGGTCCCCACATGGCTTTCCGTTCTGCTCACTCCGATAGTCACACAGCCAAGTTGTGGCAAAGCTGGGATTCCACCCCAGGCTACAAGGGCCGGGGTTTTTTTTTGTTTGTTTGTTTTTGGGGTTTTTTTCCCCCTTTTCGTGGCTGCGAGTTCAGAGATCTGAACCCTTGACCTTGGTGTTATAACACCATACTCTAACCACCTGAGCTAACCAACCAGCCTCCCCAGGCTACAGGAAAGGGAGTGGAAGGGGCAGGCAGCCCTCCTACAGCCTTCTCTGCAGCCTCTGGGATGAGGTGAATTTCTGGTGAAGCTGCCAGAGTGGAGGCAGAGTTGAGAGGGGGCCTAAAGTCCAGAACAAATGCACACAGTGGGGTGCAGAGTGGGAAATCAGGGACTCATGAGTGTAGAAAAGGTCATGTCATGTTGGGAAAGACTGCTGGAGACTCTGGAAAGTAGGAAGGTGCCCATGGGTGGGCAGCATACACGTCTGTGGCTCAATTGTTGGATTGAGCTCCAACCCGATGCCCCCTCTCAGCCCAGTTCCAGGAAATGCCAGAATCTGAAAGGCAGTTTCCTGACCTCTGAACTAAGTACACAATGAAAGCGAGCACTGTGATCCAAGCCAGAACCTCCTGTGTGACCTGTGATCGCTACCTCACCCCACCTCCTGCCACCACAACAGGAGCAGGAGGAGGCTCTGTCTGCTAAAGAGTAGGGGAGAGAGGAGAACAAGTTGCCTGCCGCCTTTTTGAGGCCCTGGTCTCCTGATGCCCGTCATTTGCTTTAGGCATGTGGCTCTATACTATCCTGGACATTTTTTCTGGGCACAGGGGATGGCTCAGCAAGAAGTAAGGAAACCAGATCCTTCACAAGCCAAGGAGAGTCCAGTTGGAAGGGACCTGGAAGGGCATCTCACCCACATTCCCTCTAGTGTGCAGAGGCCTCCACAACACCCCACCACTGGCCCTGTAGCCTCTGTGCAAAGCTCTCATGACGGGCTTCCCCGGCACACCAAGCTAACATGGCATTGTTCTGACAGCTATTCTAGAAATGTAGTTCAGAATTGAGTAAATTGTACCTCATAAAAGTACTGTTTCATCCATTCGGATTGTCCCCACATGACCCCTGGAACATGGTTCAAGCCATTTATCCACAAGATTCCCAATGTCTTGTTCTCCCAATGGCTCTTCTTTTGCCTGTTTCCTATCTCAATTGAAAGACTCCTAGATATTTAAGTCAGAAAACTGTGTTCCTGTGAATGTAAGTTCGAGGAGTTAACTGATTAGATTAAAGAATGCCAAAAACCTGGGAAAGCTATGTCTTTAGGTGTGTCCATGAGGGTGTTTCCAGAAGAGATTAGCATGAAAGCCTGAGTGGACTGGGTGGGAACCATCAATCCAGTCGGGGCTCCAAGAGAAAAAAAAAAAAAAAACAGAGAAAAAAGGCAAAGTGCTCTATCTGCTGAAGCTGGAATACATTCTTCTCTCTCGTCTGTGGACATCAGAGCTCAAGACTCTTCAGCTTTTGGGTTCCAGGACTTACTCCAAGGACACCATCAGCTTCCCGGGTTTTGAGGCCTTCAGACTTGGACTGAGTCATGCTACTGGCATCCAGTTGGCAGACAGATTATTGTGGGACTTTTCTTCACAATCATGTGACCTAATTCCCCTAATAAATCCCCTCTCATATATTTGTAGTATATTCTATTGATTCTGTCTCTCTGGAGAACCCTGACAATACAGATTTTGGTACTGAGAGTGGTTCTAGAGAAACAGAATCTTAAAGATGAATTTTTTCAATTGGCTTCAGACCTAAAAAATGCTAACAGCTCAACTTCTGATAACACAGAGAGCACTAATAGCCCTTGGCATGAATTGTTTAAAGAAATACACAAAATAAATCCATCTGATACTCCAGATCCACTGCTTGTAAAAAGCAAGAGGTTCAGTGACTCTATACATTACACCTTTGGTTATTTGTGGAAATCCAAGGTATATAATGATGTTGGCCGGTTGCTCCTAGCATTGCTGGACAAAGTGAGGAAAGAAGAGAGCTCAGGGATGCAAATTCTTGGCTCAAGCACCACATAGATGACATAAAAGTTTCTGAGTGTGCTTTAGGCTGGAATCTTCTCTCCATTACCCACAGAGCTGAAATTGCTGAAAATCAAACACAAGTCCCCATCATAAGACTGGCTGAACTACAGCAGCACTTGAATTATCAGCCTCGCAGGGTATCTACTGCTAAAGTGAGGGCAGTGGTTGGGAAAGAATGGGATCCTGAAGGTTGGGATGGGGACGTGATGTGTGAGAAGACCCTGATGAGGCTGGAGATACGGAACACATAAATTTCATTGAGTCTTGTTTGCCAGAAATGAACCCCCTGCCCTCATCCTCAGAAACATCAGCTTTTCCACCTCTGCCAGAGGGGATTAACTCTTCATTGCCTAAGAAAACAGTAGTGAAAAAAAAAAAAAAAGGGCCGGCCTGGTGGTGCACTGGAGAGTGCGCCGCTTGGGAGCATGGAGGTGCTTCTGCCGAGGGTTTGGATCCCATGTGGAGACCGGTTCCCGCTCACTGGTTGAGCGCGGTGCGGGCGCAACACCGAGGGTTGCGATCCCATTGCCGGTCAGTAAAAAAGACAAAAAAAGAAAACAGTAGTGGCTTCCCCTGAGGCAATAACTGAGCCAGACAATGCTGATTCTCCTCAGGACCCACCCCCACCACCTGTCTTTGATTCTAGACCTATAACTAGACTCAAGGCCTGGCAGGCCCTTACAGGTGAGGTACAAAGTATGATCCACGAGGAGGTGCATTACATTGCAAAAGAAGTACATGAGTTTTCTACTTCATACAAGCAGAAACCAGAAGACCGTGTCTGTGAATGGATATTAAGGGTGTGGGTTAATGGTGGAAAGAACATAAAATTGAATCAAGCTGAATTTATTAACCTGGGCCAGCTAAGCAGAGACTCTGCATTTAATGTCACAGCTGAGGAAGTTAACAAAGGTGCTAACAGTTTAGCTGGTTGGCTGAAATGTAGATCAGAAGATGGGCCACTGTGAGTGAGTTAGAGATGCCTGATCTTTCTAATTGTAGAGGAAGGGATTCAAAGGCTTAGGGAGATTGGAATGCTAGAGTGGATTTGTCACATAAAACCTACTCACCCACACTGGGAGTCTCCAGAAGACATGCCTTTTACTGATACCTTAAGAAATAGATTAGTGAGAGGAGCCCCAGCATCACTGGAGAGCTCTGCGATTGCTCTTCTCTGTAGATCAGACCTTACAATGGGAACCATAGTCAGGAAATTGGAACATTTAAATTCAATGTGACTAATTGGATCTGGAGGTGGGAGGAGCCAAGTGTCAGCACTCAAGCGACAAAGGGAAGGTGGGCATAGTTACCATATTTACAGAGGCAAAGCAATAATCAGTATAGTCTGACTCACGTAGATCTGTGGCACTGATTAGTTAATCATGGTGTTGTTATGAGTCAAATAGGAAGACTGCTAAATATTTACTTGGTCTGTATAAGCAGAAAACTAGGTCAATTGAACGAAAGTTTAATTCAAACCATAAAAACAGAGAGTGACAGCCCTTCAATTAATTCCCAGGCTTGAGCCAGTTTACAGACCCAGAACCCCTTAAGGAAGAACTCTGGTACACTACCCGAAATTTATACTGTTAATCTTTCTTCCATCCTTCCCCAAGGGAACCTATGGCCTTTTACCAAAGTAACTGTGTATTGGGGAAAGGGAGGTAATCAAACCTTTTGGGGACTACCAGACACTGGATCTGAACTGACATCACTGACATTCCAGGAGACCCAAAATGTCACAGTGGCCCTCCAGTTAGAATAGGGACTTATGCAGGTCAGGTGATTACTGGAGTCTTAGCCCAGGTCTGACTCACTGTGGGTCTGGTGGGTCCCCGAACCTATCTTGTGGTTATTTCCCTGGTTCCATAATGCATAATTGGAATAGACATACTTAGCAGCAGGCAGAATCCCCACATTGGTTTCCTGACCTATGGAGTGAAGACAATTATGGTGGGAAAAGCCAAATGGAAGTCATTAGAACTGCCTCTACAAAGGAAAATAGTAAATCAAAAGCAATGCCATATCCCTGAAGGGACTTCAGAGATTAGTGCTACTATCAAGGACTTGAAAAAGGCAGGGGTGGTGATTCCCACCACATCCCCATTGAACTCCCCTATTTGGTCCATGAAGAAGAGAGTTGGATCCTGGAGAATGAGAGTGGATTGTCATAAGCTTAACCAAGTAATGACTCCAATTGCAGTTGCTGTACCAGATGTGGCTTCATTGCTTGAACAAATTAACACATCTCTGGGTACCTGATATGTAGCTATTGATCTGACAAATGCCTTTTCCTCCATACCTGTCCATGAGCCTCACCAGAAGCAGTTTGCTTTCAGCTGGCAAGGCCAGCAGTACACCTTCACTATACCACCTCAACGATATATCAACTCTCTAGCCCTGTGTCACAATTTAGTTTACAGGGATCTTGATCACCTTTCCCTTCCACAAGACATTATGCTGGTCCATTACATTGAAGATATTATGCTGATTGGATCTAGTGAGCATGAAATAGCAACTACTCTGGGCTTATTGATGAGACATTTGCATGCCAGAGGATGGGAAATAAACCTGACTAAAATTCAGGAGCCTTCTACCTTAGTTAAAATTCTAAGGGTTCAATGAGGTGGGATGTGTTGAGATATCCCTTCTAAGGTGAAGGATAAGTTGTTGCATATGGCCCTGTCTACAACCAAGAAAGAAGCACAGTGCCTAATGGGCCTATTTGGACTTTGGAGGCAACACATCCGTCATTTGGGTGTATTACTCTGACCCATCTACTGAGTGACCAGAAAGGCTGCTAGTTTTGAGTGGGGCTCAGACCAGGAGAAGGATCTGCAACAGGTCCAGGCTGCTGTGCAAGCTGCTCTGTCCCTTGGGCCATATGATCCAGCAGACCCAATGGTCCTTGAGGTGTCAGTGGCCCATAGGGATGCTGTTTGGAGACCTTAGCAGACCCCTACAGGTGAATCACGGTGAAGACCCTTAGGATTTTGGAACAAGGCCCTGTCATCATCTGCAGAAAATTATTCTCCATTTGAGAAACAGCTCTTGGCCTGCTACTGGGCTTTAGTAGAAACTGAATGCTTGACTCTGGGTCACCAAGTTACCATGTGACCTGAGCTGCTCATCATGAACTTGGTGTTATCTGAGTCAGCAAGCCATAAGATTGGGCATGCGCAGCAGCACTCAATCAAGTGGAAATGGTATAGACATGATCAGGCCCTGAGCATGTCCTGAAGGCATAAGTAAGTTACATGAAGAAGTGGCCCAAGTGCCCGTGGTTCCTACTCCTGCTACACTGCCTTCTCTTCCCAAGCCTGCACCTGTAGCCTTGTGGGGAGCTCCCTATGATCAGTTGACAGAGGAAGAGAAGACTAGGGCCTGGTTTACAGATGGCCCTATGCAATATGCAGGCACCACCCTAATGTGGACAGCTGTGTCACTTCAGCCCCTTCCTGGGACATTCCTGAAGGTCAGTGATGAGGGAAAATCTTATCTATGGGCAGAACTTCAGACAGTGCCCCTGGTTGTGTACTTTGCTTGGAAGGAGAAATGGCCAGATGTGCAATTATATACCAACTCATGGGCCATAGCCAATGGTTTGGCTGGATGGTCAGGGACATGGAAGGAATGTGATTGGAAAATAGAAGAAAAGGAAATTTGAGGAAGAGGACTGTGGATGGACCTCTCTGAGTGGGCAAAGTAGGTGAAGATATTTGTTTCCCATGTGAATGCCCCTCAAAAGTTGACCTCAGCAGAGGACTTTAATAATCAGGTGGACAGGATGATCCATTCTGTGGATACTAGTCAGCCTCTTCCTCCAGCCACCCCTGTCATAGCCCAGTGGGCTCATGAGCAGAATGGCCATCATGGCAGGGATGGAGGTTATGCATGGGCTTAGCAACATGGACTTCCACTCACCAAGGCTGACATGTCTATGGCAACTGCTGAGTGCCCAATCTGCCAGCAGCAGAGACCAACATTGAGCTCCTGTTATGGACCATTCCCCAGGGTGATCAGTCAGCTGCCTGGTGGCAGGTTGATTATATTGGACCACTGCTGTTGCAGGTTGATTACATTGGACCACTGCTGTTGTGAAAAGGGCAGCATTTTTTCCTTACTGGAATAAACACTTACTCTGGATATACATTTGCCTTTCCAGCATGAAATGCTTCTGTCCAAACTACCATCCGTGGACTCATGGAATGCCTTATTCACTGTCATGGCATTCCACACAACATTGCTTCTGACAAAGGAACTCACTTCATAGCCAAAAAAGTGCAGCAATGAGCCCATGCTCATAGAATT
>NW_007728374.1:117450-119248 GCF_000696425.1 Galeopterus variegatus
GGGTCACTCCACCAGGTAAAGAACCACGACCCACTGAGGTGCTCACTGAAGGCAAAGGGAAAGTAGAGTGGGTAGTAGAAGAAGGTAGTTATAAATACCAGCTTTGACTATGTGACCAGTTACAGAAATGAGAAGTATAATTGTCCTTCCTATTGTGTTAAGAGTATGTCTCTATGTATATATGCTGTACATAAATTAAGCAATTATCTTTGTTTTTTGTTCCTCTTAGTCCTTGTCATGTACCATGTGACTTACTGACATTATACCAGCATTTAAATATTGTTAACTTTACATCATAGTATCTGCGTTTATGTCATAGAATATTGGGAGAAGAGTAAATATCATCTAAGGACTTTACATCTTCTCTGGGAGAGGGATCAATGTGTTTTTGGTTGTTCACAGGATAGTTGCATCAAGTTAGGTTAAACTATTATGTAATTGTCCCATTTGAAGATTAAGTGTGACTTAAGACGATAATATGGACACCAAGTTGACAAGGGGTTGACCCATGAAGGTTAATTTTAGGAGTCAACTTGATTAGAGTAAGGAATGCCAAGAAACCTAGTAAAGCTACCTTTTTTGTTGTGCCCATGAAGGTGTTTCCAGAAGAGATTAGCATGAAAGTCTGAGTGGACTGGTTGGGAAAGATCTGCCCTCAATATGAGCAGGAACAATCNCATCATGGCAGGGATGGAGGTTATGCATGGGCTTAGCAACATGGACTTCCACTCACCAAGGCTGACATGTCTATGGCAACTGCTGAGTGCCCAATCTGCCAGCAGCAGAGACCAACATTGAGCTTCTGTTATGGACCATTCCCCAGGGTGATCAGTCAGCTGCCTGGTGGCAGGTTGATTACATTGGACCACTGCTGTCGTGAAAAGGGCAGCATTTTTTCCTTACTGGAATAAACACTTACTCTGGATATACATTTGCCTTTCCAGCATGAAATGCTTCTGTCCAAACTACCATCCGTGGACTCATGGAATGCCTTATTCACTGTCATGGCATTCCACACAACATTGCTTCTGACAAAGGAACTCACTTCATAGCCAAAAAAGTGCAGCAATGAGCCCATGCTCATAGAATTCACTGATATTATCACATTCCCCATCATCCTGAAGCAGTCGGTCTGATAGAATGCTGAAATGAGCTTTTGAAGTCACAGTTACAGTGCCAATGAGTTGAAAATACCCTGCAGGGCTGGGGCAAGGCTCTCCAGAAAACTGTATATGTTCTAAATCAGCACCCAATACATGGTACTGTTTCTCCCACAGCCAGGACTCACGGGTCCAAGAATCAAGGGGTGGAAATGAAAGTGGCACCACACACCATTACTCCTAGGGACCCACTAGCAAAACTTCTTCCTGTTCCCACAACTTTATGCTCTGCTGGTCTAGAGGGAGGAATGCTTCCATCAGGAGACATAAAAATGGAGCCCATGGAACTGGAAGTTAGGGCTGCCACCTGGCCACTTTGGGCTCCTCATGCCTCTATGTCAACAGGCTAAGAAAGGACTTATAGTCTTGTCTTGGGTGATTGATCCAGACTACCAAGGGGAAGTTGGATGACTACTTCACAATGGAGGCAAGAGAGATTATGTCTGGAATACAGGAGATCCTTTAGTGCATCTTTTAGTGTTACCATGCCCTGTGATTAAGGTTAATGGAAAATGACAACTAAATCCAGGCAAGACTATGAATGACCCAGATTCTTCAGGGATGAAGGCTTGGGTCACTTGGGTCACTCCACCAGGTAAAGAACCACGACCCACTGAGGTGCTCACTGAAGGCAAAGG
>NW_007728374.1:120245-121795 GCF_000696425.1 Galeopterus variegatus
GCATGAAAGTCTGAGTGGACTGGTTGGGAAAGATCTGCCCTCAATATGAGCAGGAACAATCGAATCTTCTGGGAGCCCCAAGAAAAAAAGAAAAAAAACAGAGAGAAAAGGTGAGTTGCTCTTTCTGTCTGTTGGAGCTGCGACACTCTTCTCTCCTGTCCGTGGACATCAGAGCTCGAGACTCTTCAGCTTTGGGTTTCTAGGACTTAACACCAAGGACATCATCAGCTTCCCAGGTTTTGAAGCCTTCAGACATAGACTGAGCCATGACGGCCTATTGTGGGACTTCTCTTCACAACTGCATGAGCTAATTCCCCTAATAAACCCCCTCTCATATATTTATAACATATCCTATTGATTCTGTCTCTTTGGAGAACCCTGACTAATACAGAAACCATCAAAACTTCTCTTTATCACTCACCACTTCACATCCAACCAGTTCCCAAGCGTCATCTATTATACCTCCTAAGTGTTTCTCAGATGTGTACACCTTCTTGATCCAGCTGCCACTACCATAATACCAGCCACCATCACCTGCCACTTTGGTGATAGCAAGTGCTTCCTTACAGGTCTGGTTTTCTCCAGTCCTGTATGTTTCTCCACACTGTAGTCAGAATATGCCTTGCAAAATTCAAATCTGATCACCTCTGCTTTATTGGAGTTCCTCAAGTGACCCCTTTGAGAGGATGTCTGAAATTTTGAACAGAGTTTACAAATCCTATTATCAACTAGCTCATGACTCGTCTCTCACGACACAGATCTCATGCTGCAAGTCCAGCAGACTGAATAGTATTCTCATTGAGAACCTGGCCTACTTTTCCTCACTTTCAAACCATTGCACAGGCTATACACATTGTGAAATTTGGACAAAGATCTGAGTGAAGTACAGAGAGTTTTTGGAATATCTACAACTTCCTTGATACATTTTTTTAGAAATTTTTCCTTTGGAATAATTTTAGTATCACACAGATGTTGAAAAAGTAGTAAAGAAAGTTTCCTTGTGTCCTTCAGCCATCATCCACCATGCTAGGATCTACACAATAGTTTAAGTATCAAAACCAGGAAATTGACATTGGAACAACACAACAGTAAGAAACAGATGATATTTGAATTTAATTATTTACTTTCATTGTTTTTGTTCCTGGTGTATAGTTCTATGAAACTTTACCACAATCATAGGTTTAAGGATCTACTATGATCAAGATTCAGAACTGTTTCATCATCCCCAATAAAACTTCCCTGTGCTACACCTTACAGTTCCACTGTCCTTATAATCCTACCAACTGCTGATCAGTTCTCCATGACTATAATTTTGTCATTTCAAGACTGTTATATAAAAAGAATCATACAGTTTGTAAACTTTTGAGTTTAGATTTTTTTTCTTGCTCAACATAATGCCTGATAGAGTTTGGATGTGTTGTCCCCACCAAAATTCATGCAGAAATCCGATCCCCAGTGTGGCAGTGTTGGGAGCTGTTTGAGTCATGGGGGGCGGATCCCTCATGAATGGATTAATGTTCTCCCTGGGGGGGGGGGGGGGGGGGGGGGGG
>NW_007728374.1:122375-139787 GCF_000696425.1 Galeopterus variegatus
CCTGTGAGAGCTGGTTGTTTAAAAGACCCTGGCACCTCCTCTCTCTCTCTTGCTTCCTCTCGCCGTGTGATCTTCTTGTACCTGCTGCCTGCCTGTAGCTTTCCACTATGAGTAGAAGCAGCCTGAAGACCACACCAGATTCAGCTGTCTCAGAATCGTGAGCCAAATAAACCTCTTTTCTTTATAAATTACCCAGTCTCAGGTATTTCTGTTATAGCAACACAAAATGGACTAATACAATGCCCTTGAGATTCATCCAAGTTATTGCATGAATGAATAGTATCTTTTTTTCCTGTGAGTTTTTAATTGTATGAATATACCATAGTTTATTTATCCATTTATTTGTTGAAAACAACCTAGTTTACTTTAAGGTATTTTTTTCTTTTTTTTTGGCTATTATTGAAGCTTTCAAAATGTGGTATATACATACAGTGGGATATTATTCAGCCTTAAAAAAGAATGAAATGACACGTGGTGCAACATGGATGAACCTTGGTGACATTATGCTAAGTGAAATAAGCCAGACACAAAAAGACAGCTACTATATGATTCCACTTTTATGAGGAGGAACTTAGAATAGTCAAATTAATAGAGACAGAAAATAGAACAGTAGTTACCAGTGGCTGGGGGAAGGAGCAAATGGGAAATTATTGTTTAATGAATACAGAGTTTCAGCTTGGAATGATGAAAAACTTTTGGAGATGGACAGTAGTGATGGTTGCACAACAATGTGAATGTACATAATGCCACTGAGTTTTACACTTAATAATGGACAAATGTTATGTATATTTTACTATAATAAAACTACAGAAAAGTAAAGTAAATGGATAAAATATAATAATATGGAAAAAATAATAGTAATAATAATAATAGGTAATGTATGCAATATGAAATAAAATACAGTTGGTCCTCCATATCCATGGATTCCATATTAAAGGATTCAACCAACAGTGTTCAAAAATGTTAAAATAATAATAACATAACAATAAAAAATAATACAAATAAAAACAATACAATATAACTATTTACATAGCGTTTTCACTGCATTAGGTATTATGTGTAATCTAGAGATGATTTAAAGTATATAAGAGAATGTGCATAGGTTATATGCAAGTAACCTGCAGAATTTATATAAAGGACTTGAACATCCTATGATTTTTGTAGCCATGGGAGGGTCCTGGAACCAATCTCCTGCGGATACTGAAGGATGACTGTAATATAGCCTATGTGAGACTATTTTAGATAAAGTGGTCAAGAAAGGTTTCTCTGAGACAAGAGCATTTGAATAGAAGAGAAAAAGCCAGTGAGCAGTGTGCTGGAGTGGATTTCCAGGCAGGGTGATGGTGAGTGTAGAGCCTGAGACCAGAGTAGTCTTGGTATATTAATGGCAGCAAGAGGTATTCTGTGCCTTTACGGATGAGCGTGTGTGTGCATATGCATGTCTGTGTGCATAGATGGTATGCATGAGCATGTGTGTGCATTCCTGGGTATCTGTACGTTTCTCTATTGGAAACTCGGATCTCAACATGACTAACCAGGTGAACCTACTTAGGGTAGCTCAGAAATGAGAACTGCCAAAATGGATGGCAATTGAAGGAGCAACTGTGCTGTTTTAAAGCAGACTGCTGCCTAGCACTGTGAACGTGGCCCCTGGGGAATGCTCCTAAGAGTTTAGTGTAGTCTTAAGAGTTATTTATTAATCTGGACAATCCCTGTTCATAAGGTTGATTGGGCCCTAAAGTGCTGAGTTCAGCCTCCTCCCTCATGCTGAGGCATCTGCCAGAATTCTAGGATGGAGGGACTGATTCATTGTCACGGAAGCCCTGCTGTGCAGAAGCCCCAGTAAGTCAATTCTGGTGAAAGGATCTGGGTTCCTGGGTCAAGAGTCTGGGGATTACACTTGACCCTGGAGGCCTGGAGGAAGCTTTCTAGGGATGAGGGAAGGGATGGCAGGCAGAAATCATGTTAACAGTGTCTCTTCCTCTGCTTGTGCTGGGGCACTTGTGACTTTCCTCAATTACCTGACCATTTGCAAAGGTGCCTGACTTTGTTTTCAAAGGGAGCCATGGAAGATTAAACTCATGGGGTTGGGCTGCTGATGCTTTCTTGGGAGGAAAAGCTGGAAGAAGGCTTTGAAGGCCAGATGAAATGTTAAAATTGAGAAATGAGAGGGGGATTGGAGGCAGGTTATCTAATTGTCAGTGATCTCGACTCACAGAACACACAGAGGTCCTGCCAGGAAGGAGAGAGGGATCTAGCACCCAGCCAGGGCCAAGGTAGTGAGAAATTTCCAGAGAAAATGCTCCCCCTGGCAAGCCTGTCTGTGGAAAATAAACATTAAAAGAAAAACTCAAGTTCATTCTAGGCTGTATTAGTGACTGGTCAATGGCTTGATCTGAGGTCGGGACCTGGATTCTTTCTCTTTGGATCACCAGCCCACAGCTTAGCACTGGCCACTGATTAAATGATAGTTAACTGGACCTGGAGGGAAATCATCTGCCCAGACAGAAAGATGGGATTTAGTTGGTAGTTGGGCCCAAAGGGGAGGCTGGGTGGGGGGAAAGAGAGAGCTCCTGCAGACACTTGGTTCTCCATTCATTCCGCCTCCCTAAGGCAACAGGCCTCAGTGAGCTGGCACTGTAGAGCCCCATGTGCTCTCACCGCCACAGGAAGCATACTCACAGCTCTCAGGAAATCATCTGCCCAGACAGAAAGATGGGATTTAGTTGGTAGATGGGCCCAAAGGGGAGGCTGGGTGGGGGGAAAGAGAGAGCTCCTGCAGACACTTGGTTCTCCATTCATTCCGCCTCCCTAAGGCAACAGGCCTCATTGAGCTGGCACTGTAGAGCCCCATGTGCTCTCACCGCCACAGGAAGCATACTCACAGCTCTCCAGCAGCAACACCTGAGGCCTGGGCACTGGTGACACCTGCCCGAGGACTCCCACTGCATATTGTTATACCTTTGTTAAAATACTAATCACCCAATGTCACAAGGAATATTTACTTTTCTAAATCCCCAGTCTGGAGGCCAGGAATGGGTCATCCAACTATATAACCTGTGCCCAGGTGGTAAGACAGAGGGCATGTTTGGTAAATGTGTGTTGATTAACTGAACAAGATGACATAATCTTCCTTGACTTTTCCCATACTAAGGTGAGAACCATGTCCCTGTTTCCATTGCTCGGTCTCCTCCTGACTGTGGTAACAGCATCTTGCTCAGAAACTGTACCCCAGGAGGACTTCCAAAAGACCTGCCCTGTGATTGCCTGTGGCTCTCCAGGCATCAACGGCTTCCCAGGCAAAGATGGTCGTGACGGTGCCAAGGGAGAAAAGGGAGAACCAGGTACAGGTTGGGTTGTTGTGTCTCTGCAGTTTTTTACCTTCCAGAGGACACTGCCTGGAGATAGGAGGAGAGGAAGGACCTAGTTAAGTAGATTGTATTTTTTCAACTATGTATTATAACTCTAAACAGAGATATAGCTCTGATTCTTTGGCATCCCAGACTTCCGCACAGCAGTTTGTGACAAGTGGCTGTCTTGCCTGCCCAGGAAAGTGGCCCTCGGTGAAGGCCATCCCATGGGATACAAGAAGATTTTTTTTTTCCTCTGGGTCATCAGAAGCCGTGACTCAGAAAGGTTGGCCTTGGGTTGATGTCTTCTTTCTCCTGGAAAAAATTGGACATCAAACTCTTGGAGAAAGCTAGCAAGAGAACAGAGAATGAGTCATGTTTTCTTTGTCTTCCAACAGGTGAAGGGCTCAGAGGCTTGCAGGGTCCACCTGGAAAGATGGGGCCTCCAGGAGTCCCAGGCCTCCATGGGCCACCAGGAAGAGTGGGCCAAAAAGGAGACAGTGGAGACATACCAGGTAAGTTCATACCAGCAAGGTCTGAGCTGAGGGCATCCAGGGTTCTGAGACCTTGAGTACCAGGTGGGAGGTGCCCGCTGCTTCATAGGAACATGTCCATCTGCTTCCTGACCCAGCACCCTTAGCTATTAGAGCCTCAGGGAGCTCTTATTCGTGCCTGAGTACAGACTTATAAACCTTTCAGAGTAAATCCCTTATCAGGCAGCCCCTGGTGGAGCTGAGCCTGTATTTTCCTGCAGCTGAAAGAGTGCGGTGTGTGTTGGTTATATATTATTTCATAAGAAACCAACCCAAAATTTAGTGGCTTAAAAACACAGTCATTTATTTAAATTGCACTTCCATAGGTCTGCTGGTTTCAGCTGGGCTCACTCATGTGTCTGCGGTCAACTGGATGGCCAATGGTCTCGCTCACGTGTCTGGCTGTTGTTTGGATGCCACCTAGAGTGATGAGGATAGCTGAGCCTCATCATCCAACAGGCTAGCTGGGGCTTGAGCACATAGCAGTAACTGCTCCCAAGAGCAGAAAGAACTGAAGCTTCAGGGTTTCCTGAGGCTCAGAACACACACATTATCATTTCTGTTACATTGTATTGGTCAAAACAAGTCTTAAGTCCAGCCCAGGTTCAAGGAGTGGGGGAATAGACTCCATTTCTTAATGAGAGAAGCTGTAACATATTAAGGACATTTATGCCATCTACTACATGTGGCTTTCCTCATGCTCTCCCCATCTGGGTAATGCACAAGTTAGGAAAATCCTGGTTTCTTGATTAATGGAACAAACGTAGTAAAAAAAAAAAAAAAAAAAGGCAAAAAATGCCTTCCCAGAGATAAATCCTTGCAATCTTCTTAATCAATATTTATCAGCTTATAATAATTTCTCAAGAGATTTCTTTTTAGCTTTGATAGAGCAAATATTTTTTCTTTAGAAAAAATATTTAGTAAAGAATTTGTCCTATGAGTTGCTATCATGAGGGATTGTCAGGCAGCATACGAGGGTACCTCAGAAGGTTTGTGAAAAAATGAAAAGATAATATGAATATTTCCATGAATTTTTTGAAGACTCTTTATATGTGTATGTATGTGATATGTACATATGCATAAAGTGTCTTTGGATGCAGTCAACTGATGAAGAGTGATATTTTGGGCTGGGTAGAAATAGAGATTTTTTTCCTACTTTTGGCTTCTCAGTATTTTTCATCTTCCTTCAAAGTATAAATATCAATGTAAAAAAAAAAAAACACTTCTTTTTAAGCTTGAAAAAGATACCTGACCCCTTTATATGCACAGTTCTTGGACCCCTTCTCAACAATGCTCCTTCCATTTGTTTTAATTTTCTAGACTGTGATTGTCACCTGGCTGATTCAGAAAGAGCAGCTCTGAGATCAGAACTGGACCGTGTCAAAATGTGTAAGCATTCTCTCTTACTCTTCAGGCAGCTTGAAGTATGGGAAAGGTGGAGAGCAACAAATATTTATTGAATGCATTTAATTTTTTTAGTACCTGTAGAGCCATTACTCATATTCTCATAAAATCCTCATGACAACCTTATGGTAGCAATGGTGGGCAAAGCAGTTAAATTACTTGCTCAAATGCACAGAGCTAATAAGTAGCAGAGGCCTTTTATAAATTCAGGTCAGTCTGAGTTCAGAAACCTTGATCCTGTACTCTCTGATCTTTGCTCACTGAAAAATGGGACCTATGCCTCTTTGTTATGTTCGTGTTGAGTCCTGAAAGTATAAGTATGTCCCAGAAATTGCCTGGAAGATACTCATACTGAAAATATTCATTGTTTATCTGAAATTCAAATTTAACTGGGGTGGGCATTTTATATTTTACCTGGAAACTCAATGCTCAAAAACCTTTATCTCTGTCCAGAGAAATCCCTTGGGCCGGGCTTGAAGACAAGGCAGTATTACCCACTTTTTCACATTTTAGGGCTGACTTTCTCTCTGGGAAAAAACGTTGGGAAGAAGTTGTTCTTGACCAATGGTGAAAAGATGACCTTTGGAGGAGTGAAGGCTCTGTGTGCCCAGTTCCAGGCCTCTGTGGCCACCCCCAGGAATGCGAAAGAGAACAGTGTCATCCAGAAGATGGCCAAGGAAGGGGTCTACCTGGGCATCACAGATGAGATACAAGAAGGCCAGTTTGTGGATCAGGAAGGAAAAAGACTGGTCTACCAAAACTGGAATGACGGCGAGCCCAACAATGCTGACCCTGGGGAAGATTGTGTGGAGCTCCTGACAAATGGCAAGTGGAATGATATCTCCTGCTCCTCCTCCCTTCTGGCAGTCTGTGAGTTCCCTGTGTGATGGAATGCACTCCTTGGGTACCCCTTGTCCCTTTACTACACACCACAGGCCCACAGTCTGCTTTGAAAAATAAATTATATCAATTTTCTCATGCTCAATATTGAGTTGCTTTATTTTGTGGGGAATTGGAGAAAATGAAAAAGGATTGAATGATGGGATGTGGAAGTGAGAAGTGAGAAGAGGCTGACAGTGATACGGTGAGTTTCTGGTTCAGTCCCAAACAGTAATAATGATCCCTAACAATAGCAAAAACAAAACAGTAGTAGTAGTAGTAGCAGTAGTCGTAGTCGTGGTAGTTGTAGCAGCAGTAGCAGCAGAAGCAGTAGCACCAATAATATATTTTTGTTTGCTATGAGATAGATGCTACATTTTGCATATTACAGTAATTATCTAACTTATCTCAAAACAAGAGCTATAATTCTTTTGTTTAAGTAGTATTAACTTGCCAAGGTACAAAATTAAAATGGATTTATTTTTCCATTTACTACAAATACCTGTGCTCTGTTGAGACTTCCTTTTTCCTTTGGATAGAAAGCTCCCCTATTGACATCACTGCAGCCTAATTCCATAGCTTTTCATCCAGCCTCAGGTGTTATAGGATCTATTTTATTGCTTTCTCTATGAACTGTATTTTCTTTTTAATGAGATTTTGAGCTATTTAAAGAACATAAATTTCAAGCGAGCAGATTAATTCTTAACCTTGTATACACCCATGTAACCACCTTCTAGATGAAGACATTTCTAGCATCCCGAGAGCCTCTTTATAACACCTCCTAGTTAATATTCTCAAGGTAAGTACTTGTCTGACCTCCATTACCATACTTCCAGTTCGACTGTTTGTGAACATCAGACAGGTGGAATCATACTATATGTATTGTTTTATGTCTTGCTTTTTTTCTCTCAAAATGAAGTATGTGAGATTCATTCATATTGTTACATGTAACAGCAATAGATTATTTTTATTGCTATATAGGATTCCATTATATTAATATACCTCAGTTTATCTATTGTTAATAGACACTTAGGTTGCTTCCATTGGAGAAAAAACACTTGTAAATGTTTCTGTACTTATGTTTCAGTGACCATGTACACTAATTTCTCTTGGCTAATTACCCAAGAGTAGAATTGGTGGGCCATGGGGAAAGCATGCATTTAACTTTAGTAGATACTGCCAGTTTTTCAAAGTGACCATGTGAATTTATACTCCCACCAGCAATGTGTGTCAGTTCTAGGTTCCCTACATCTTTGTAAAGAATTAATATTTTTCTTATAGATTTGTAAGTTATTTTCACATTATGAATATAATTTTTTTGTTTATATGTATCGAAAATACTTTTTCAATTTTTTGTCTTACTCCCACTGTTGACTTTTGAACAAAAATTTTTAATTTTAAGGAAGTCTCATTCATTTATATTTTCATCCAAAGTTAGTGCTTTTTGGGTCCTGTTTAAGAAATCTTTGCCTATTTCAAAATCATAAAGATATTCTCCTTTTTTCCCTAATAGCTTATTGTTGAACCTTCTATGTATCCCTAGTAGATATCTCTACTTGATACAGCACTATCTGTGGGAAAGACCAATTTTTCTCCATTGATTTAGAGGGATGCATTTTTGTAAATTAGGTGACTATATGAGGGTACTTCAAATAGTTCGTGCATAAATTTGTATTATCTTTTAATTCTGTTTTTCCACGAGCTTTTTGAAGTATGCTCATATATGTGTGGGTCTGTTCCTGGGCTTTCTATTCTATTCTACTTGCCTGTTTGTTGATGCTTCTGACAAATACTACACTATCTTAATTATAGTACACTTGTAGTAGAAACTGATATCTGACAGTGTATGCCTTCCAGCTCTGTTTTTCTTCAAGATTTGAGATTTCGATATATACTTTGGAACCAGTTTCTCAATTACCCAGTTTCAGGTATTCTGTTATAAGCAATAAAAAAAAATGGACTAACACAGGCAGAAATAGGGGTTTGTTTCCAGCACCGTAATTTCCTCTTCTTGGGAGCACAGAAAGCAACATTTCCTAGGTATTCTGTTATAAGCAATAAAAAAAAATGGACTAACACAGGCAGAATTAGGGGTTTGTTTCCAGCACCGTAATTTCCTCTTCTTGGGAGCACAGAAAGCAACATTTCCTAGCTTCCCTTGCAGGTGGGCTGGGAATAAATGATCTGGCTCTAATAAATGATCTAGAAATGCAAATGTGAGCAAAAGTGAAGTGACACATCCAATCCATGCCACGGGGTGCACCTAGTGCCACATCCATCCTTTTTCATCCCCCATCAGAAATGAGTGTGGGGGCACCATTAGTGAAAGTGGAACCATTAGACAGATTTGCCCTGGCAGGAGCTGTGCAGGAGAAGAGGTCATGGAGAAGGGTTTTCCACCAGTCACAGGCCTGAAGGTGTGCTCGCTCATGGTGCACTTCAGACAGAGATTCACGCTCTGGGATGCAGGATGCAGTTTATCTCCACTTCCCAGATTCTGTTTCCCCACCCTTGCTTTCCTCATTAGCCAATTTCATTGGAGAAAAATATCTTAGCTCTCTGGCGATGCTTCTTTTGTGTGAGAATGCCTGGTAGCTTGTCTCATCCCTGTTTGTCAAGAGAAGGTTGACTCCAGTGTTTCATTTTCAAGGACCTCTTGATATAAACTACTGTCCATTTCTGAGCACCTGCTAGGTACTAGGCATTAGGGAGACCCTTTACTCACATTGGAACCTTCCCAAGATCACTGGCCATCAGTTCTTAGTATTGTGCCTATATACAAATCAGGAAACTGAGGCCCACTTAAGTGCCATAAATTGAAAGATATCATACGCCAATGAGTCCTAGAGCCCCAGGTCAAATCCTGTTCTGACTGACCCCAAAGAGTCCTTGACACAGATTCTCTCACAACTCTGGCTGCTGCTCTGTCCACAAGGGCATTGTCAATGGATGAACCTCTAGATTAACTCAACCTAGCCTCTCACCTCCGGATCAGTCAGACTGCTGAGCATTGGTACTCCCCCATTCCATCCTCAGTAGCAAGGCCCCAGACTGAGGCCTGCAGCAGGCACAGCATAAATATGGCATTGTGGATATGGAGTGACAATGGGATGAATGCACGATTTCAGATAATGATCTGAGGGCCCTAATGTCTCAGATATCCTAGTGAGGAGGGATACAGGAAAGGTATCACAACCTGAACATACCTCTCCCTTAACTGAGCACCCTGATTTACTGCAGCCCCTGCTAGAGACTGGCATAGCTAGAGGGCACTAAATATGAATTTCTCCATCCCTACTGGACTCCCCAGCCACAAGCAGTCCTCTCCACTCAATCACTGCTGGACTAGCCATCCTTTAATTCAGCTATAATTTATTGACACCACTAAGTAATTTTAATCTTTCTCTTGTAATGCTGGTAAATAGAAACATTAACAGAGGGAAAAGTTTGTTCGTTTTCCAAAAGTCTCTGTATGCTGAAATCCTCATGTATAATATTGTTTTCTTTAGGAAACAATAGACTGACTCACCAAATCAAAGTCTACTACTTGTATTTTCTAAAGAGTACAATCTAATGGGAATAAATTAGATTATTTCTATTTTATAAAATGATACTATTATCAAGATTAAAAATGAGAAAGTAAAATCACTTTCTTAAAAGCACTTTCTATCGGGCTGGCCTGTGGCTCACTCGGTAGAGTGCGGTGCTGATAACACCAAGGCCACGGGTTCGGATCCCATACAGGGATGGCCGGTTCGCTCACTGGCTGAGCGTGGTGCTGACAACACCAAGTCGAGGGTTAAGATCGCGTATAACTTCGTATAATGTATGCTATACGAAGTTATGCAGCAGGCACAGCATAAATATGGCATTGTGGATATGGAGTGACAATGGGATGAATGCACGATTTCAGATAATGATCTGAGGGCCCTAATGTCTCAGATATCCTAGTGAGGAGGGATACAGGAAAGGTATCACAACCTGAACATACCTCTCCCTTAACTGAGCACCCTGATTTACTGCAGCCCCTGCTAGAGACTGGCATAGCTAGAGGGCACTAAATATGAATTTCTCCATCCCTACTGGACTCCCCAGCCACAAGCAGTCCTCTCCACTCAATCACTGCTGGACTAGCCATCCTTTAATTCAGCTATAATTTATTGACACCACTAAGTAATTTTAATCTTTCTCTTGTAATGCTGGTAAATAGAAACATTAACAGAGGGAAAAGTTTGTTCGTTTTCCAAAAGTCTCTGTATGCTGAAATCCTCATGTATAATATTGTTTTCTTTAGGAAACAATAGACTGACTCACCAAATCAAAGTCTACTACTTGTATTTTCTAAAGAGTACAATCTAATGGGAATAAATTAGATTATTTCTATTTTATAAAATGATACTATTATCAAGATTAAAAATGAGAAAGTAAAATCACTTTCTTAAAAGCACTTTCTATCGGGCTGGCCTGTGGCTCACTCGGTAGAGTGCGGTGCTGATAACACCAAGGCCACGGGTTCGGATCCCATACAGGGATGGCCGGTTCGCTCACTGGCTGAGCGTGGTGCTGACAACACCAAGTCGAGGGTTAAGATCCCCTTACCGGTCATCTTTTTTTAAAAAAAAAAAAAAAAAAAGCACTTTCTATCCTAAAATTACATGTAAACAATATTTCAGGAAAAATTTAGAAAACAAAGCCATTTTGATTGAGGCTTCCTCAGTCTGGATACTTTCATAATACCCTGTCAAGTGGGCTCTTCTCTACTTCAATAACATTGCCATGGAATTGATTTTTCTCTAAACCATTAATTTTACATGGCCACTTGATATTGCAACATTCTTCGGCTTCCTCCAGAATCCTTTTGCCTGGTCATCAACATGACCTTCATTCCCTGGTTCCACATTATCACTTGTGATCTCTTCTGGGAAGCTGCAAATTTTCTGTTCTTGAGCCAGCATTCCTACAAACACAACACCTGACTTTCCACACAGCTATAGAAATCACTCCAGAGACTTTGCCTCGGTTTTTCAGTTTCTCACAGGACGTTTAAATGTGTTTTGATTTCTTCCATTGGGGTTTTAATGAATTCTGGTTTTTGTTCCAAATTCTGTATCTTAATTGCAATATCATACATGAGCTTTTCTTCATCTAAACACTAAGAATTTTCTTTCCCCAATGTTCTACTATGTGCATGTAATGTTTCTAAACACAGGTTGAGAGATATCCAGGACATCCAGCATTTCTGGGTTTTCATCATTTCTTTTACAGAACGAAACATTGAAAACATTACATTTTGCAGCACCTGGTGTCTAATTGCTACTGGGATAGTCCTTGCATCCCTGTACAGAAAGTCTTTCTTTGACTGACTGAGAGTTCTGCATAAAAACAAGGGAAGTTTGAGCAGCTGAACTATCACACTGTCATAGTGTGATACCATCTCCCACTGATATCCAGGGACAGTTAGACTTGGTCTCACTTCCTCAGGTAGTTTTGCCAGAAAACTCTTCACCATCTCCTGGGTCTCTGAACAATACAGATCTCTGCAGGATGAAGTTCCTCCTTAGTCATCCAGTGTGAGGTGGAGCCCCCTGCTGCTTCCATACTGGATCATAACACATCCTTGAGATTAGTGATTTAATGCTCAATGAGTCCAACCTGTACCAGAAAACCAGTGTGAACCATGCCTGCAGTGGTCTGGGGTGGGGGGTGGCAGGGAGGCCTAATGCAATAAAGAACTCTAACACCCCCTGCCCTGCTCTTGGCTCTTTTTTTCCTTCCACCTAAACTTTTTCTTTTAGGGTTTCAAATGTCCACCCAATTACCTGTGCATGTTGTTCCTTCTGGGAAGCCTTTTCTCTCTTTTTCCACACTGAGGACTCAACCCTGTTCTGTAACCAATGTCGCTCCTCACCTCCCTCCGGTGCCCAGGACACGGCCTGGCCACAGTTAGGTACTCAGTGCTCCATGTTTGTGGAAAGAATAAATGAATGAACATTTGAATGAGTGAAGGAGGGAAAAAGCCATTATTTGTCATCCTTGAAGAGTCTTACATAATAAGTTACAACTCCTGGGAATGTAGAATAGTGGAGTGAAGTAATTTAAGATGTTGAACAAATATTTAACATCATGTGATATTTATCAAAATTAATAAGATCTATAATTCAAAAAGAACTATAAAAAGATCCCCAGTTTTTTTGAAAAGTAAAATACTGTGATGGCAATAATTTATTGTAACCACATTTTAGTAGAATTATAAACAAGTAACAAAAATTGAAGCATAAACACAATCCTATAAAAATTTTAGAACTCTACTGAATAAACTTTAGGTTAAATAAGTCACCAAAAACAAAACTGCACAATATTTAGAAAATAAGAACAATGTAAACACTTGGTATAAATATCTGTGCAACAGAGCTAATATTATCCAAGAAGGAAAATTTATAGCATTATCACTGATAACTAAAGTAGAAAGTGTAAAAATGAATTGAACAGTTGAGAATATAGCTTAAATATGAAAAATTTAAAAAGAAACACAAAGAAGGCAGATGAATGAAAATTGTAAATAGTAAAATAGTATCTTTTGTATCACAGAAAACCTAAAGGCTTTATACAACACTTCAAGTGGGAAAACAGAGCAGCCTTTTGAAGCAGGTTCACTGGGCGCTGGTTATCTCTTCAGCCCACTGCATCTTGGGCTGCGTTTTTTATGACTTGGAAGAGTGTGGTGAGACAGGATACTCACACAAGTTAAGCAAAGCAACTTAACCACTCACAGATAGGCAGCAAGGGACAGTAGGAGCTTAGGTTTCAGGGCAAACTGGTCCCCTAAGGCCCAGGAAATCTACACTGAGTGGATGCAGTCTTGCCTGCAAGTGCACCGCAGCTGAGGGGCCCCAGGAAATAGCCCACCCTTGGTTTTATACTCTGGGGCCACACAACATGCTGGGCTAAAGCTGTGAAGGATACCCTGTTTCTAGGGAAGACACGAATAGAGCCCAGGCTGCTCCGGCCAGCTCCCCATTTTCTCAGAATGTCGCATTTCCAGCACATTCTACAGTTATTCTTCAGAACTGCAGGTGAGAAAGGATGGAAAACTTGGTTGGTCCAGAGAACTGTCCTGTAGCTCTCTCTCTCTCTTTACATCTCTCTCTTATATAGAGAAGGCAGAAATTGAAGATAAAAAAGAATAGAAAAACAAAGATATAAAGGAAAACATATTTTTAGAACCTATTTTTCTGAACTCTATAGGAAGGTGTAGAGAAAAGGAACTGGTAACAGCCCCGTCTGGACTCCTGGTCATCTTGCTACCACGCCCTGTCATCCCCTATCCTGTCACCTCACATGAACAGCCGAGTCCATCTTAACCATCTTAACCTAGTCCATCTTAGCCTATTTGCCATGGAGGCAAGAAATAGAAAATTCCCATTCAGTCTGGCCAGATAGTTTACAGCCCAGATTGGCAAATGGAAGTTGTGCAGAGCTAAAAAGCCTTCAGATAAATGGCCATTCAGATTAGTTTTCTGTACAGGAGGGCGGAGGGCCACCCTTGTAGACCTATTTTACTTTCCTGTATCAAAAAATTAATGAAGTTAATTTAGATAGAGAAATATTAGATAATGCCTGTAGGTATCTCTAGAAGGATAGCTAAAAGACTAAGGGAAGCACAGACCTTCCTTCTGGGATGTGACTGTTTCTTTTTGTAGGAGGAATGAACGAGTGAGTGAGAGAGTGATTCAGACAAAGCTGTTGGACAGCTGTGTGTATGCACAGTGAACTCTGTGAACTCTGCAGATGGTTCCTGTAAATATTGCTCAAAACCATACGGGAAAGCTATAGGCTTCTGGGAAGTCTTAGGAAACGTATGAGGAAAATCCAAACCCCCAGGCAGTGTTCAGGTCACAACGAGGCTGAGGGCCCAGTGTACTCTCATGGAAACTGAAAGTCAGAGAAAGGAGCTGATTCCTTAACTGCTGACATTGCTCTGCCGTGGTTCTCAGGCCAGGCCAGGACACACTCATCCCGCTAGCCTGGGGGGCAGGTACCCAAGTTTCTCTCTAGCTATCTATAGCTTCCAGTTCCACAGGTCAAAAAAGGTATTTTGTTCACCTTATCCTTTTCCAAAGTGGTGGTGCTTGCTTACTTTCTCCGCAATGGAGTACGGCAGTCCTGCTTTCTCTCTGTCCTCGCCAATTCCTGTTAGTTTTTCCTGTTTGAACTTTTGCACTTCTTTCTGAGTGCATTTTCTTTTCAAGTCTTATGCCTACCTTTTAAAAATTTATTTGTATTGGTGAGTTGTAGGAATTTTTATGTATTCTAGAGACAAGTCTTCTCAGGTAAATTTTATGAATATTGCTTACAATCTGTGACTCATTTCATTTTCTCACTAGTGCCTTTTAATGAACAGAGATTTCACTTTGGATAAAGGATGGTCTATTCTTTCTTTTCTTTTCTATTTGGCATTTATTATCCTAGCCAAGACATTTTTATCCACTCCAATTTTACAATGATATTCTTCTGTTTTCTTTGAAAAGCTTTACTGACTTACCTTTTACATTTTAGCTTATAGAAATCTTGAATTAATTTTTGTTGATGGTGTATGTCAGTGTTTACCACTAATTATCTCTTTTCGTAGATATCCACTGGTTTCAGCAATATTTGTTCCAAAGTCTTTCCAATCCCCATTAAAGGTCCTTTACTAATTTTAATGTGTTAATCAAAAGCAAAATTAACTTTTTAAAATATCTACATGGAAGTTACACCATTTATATGTTTAGGTTATGTCTGAATTCTTTATTGTGCTGATTTTGTTCTGTGTCTCCATGACAATTCAACACTATGTTGATTAGTACATTTTTATAGTGAGTCTTGAAATCATGTAACATGATTCATCCTCTAATGCATTACATATCAATTGTAGAATAAGCTGGTAAATTTCTCTGACTGATTGAGTTGAATCTAGAGACTGTGGTGTTAAGAATTAACATTGAACAATATTGATTCTTTGATATTCCAATTTATTGTTGCTAAAATATAGAAACATAAACTGATTACTGTGCATTACCCTTGTACTCTAAGACTGTGCTAAACACATTTATTAGATCTACTAATCTAAAATATAGATTCCTGGGGCCGGCCCGTGGCTCACTTGGGAGAGTGCGGTGCTGATAACACCAAAGCCACGGGTTCGGATCCCATATAGGGATGGCCGGTTAGCTCACTGGGTGAGCGTGGTGCTGACAACACCAAGTCAAGAGTTAAGATCCCCTTATTTTAGAAAATAATCAATTAATTAATTAATTAAATAAAATATAGATTCCTTAGAATTTTTCCATATCAATTCATGTCTTTGGTGAATAGTGACGTTTTACTTTTTCCTCTCCAACATTCTACCTGTTTCTCTTTTCTTTTCCATAGTGCATTTGCTCCATCTGCTACCTAATGTTGAATAGAATGATAAGAGCTGGTACCTGCCTTGTTCTCAGCCATAGGGAGAAATTGTTTTCCTATGTCCTTTTGGTGAAGTTTAATATTTATTGATTATCAGGGCATGTCCTTTGCTGAAAAGCTGAACACTCAAAGACCTCACCCCCAGCTGTTCCTTCTTTTTTATTTTTTTTTAAATAGACACACAATAATTATGTATATTTGTGGGATACAGTGTGATATTTGGTTGCAATGTGTACCATGTGTAATGGTCAAATCAGGGTAATTAACATATCCATCACCTCAAACACTTGTCATTTCTTTGTGTTGGGAGCATTCAGAATGCTCTCTTTTAGCAACTGGAAATTATACAATAAACTATGGTTAACCATAGTCACCCTACAGTGCTATGGAACACTAGAACTCATTCCTCCTATCTAGCTGTAATTTTGTATCCATTGGCCATCCTCTCGCAACCTCCTCCCTGCCTACCCCCCACCCCACCCCACCAACTTCTTCACAGGACCGCCTGATCTGGGTGACTCTCCAGCACCTTCCATGAAGTGCTTTCCTAGTAATAATTTGTCCAGAGTTACTTACTAATATTTGTGGGGAGGTGAGACTGATCAGGCTCCTCCGCAGAATGTAGAACTCCCCAGCATGTCTTGGAACAGAAAGGAAAAGGCCCCTCCTCCTCCCCAGCACCACCGCCCTGCCCCATAGTAAGAAGCAGTGGGTAGGGCCGGGCTGCTAATCCACCCAGATTTCAATCCCACACCGATCTCCTGACCGTAGTCAGCAAAACTTGCCGACAGTGAAGGGTGAGGAGCACAGCACGACCACACCAGGAGGTGAAGTGGTCCACAAAGCCCTCTCTTCCCTACGACCTGCCCTTCATACGCTGGGCCAGTCCTCACATTTGTTCTACAAGGAATAGAGGCTCAAACATGGGTTTTGGGGAAAGAAGTCCCCTTCCTTTCTTGCATTTCTAAGATCTTCCCACAGACACACAGACGTGGAGGCTGAGTTTTGGTAGCATGGACTGTGAGAGATGAAAGGGGGGCCTGGACCACCATGACCCCCATCACTGTGCACACGGCCTGGCACCCATAGGGCTTAGAGACCACCTTTATTGAATGTGTTAAAATATAAGTGAGGAAAGAAAAACTGAGAAATACTTGTTAAGGAAAAGGGGGGAGAGAGAAAGAAATAAAAGAAGAGAGAATAAGGCCAGGGAAGTGAGATGCCCAGTGTCCTAATCATCCCTGCAGGGCAGGGGGCAATTCTATGGGAGGGACACGAATGACAGGACTCTTTTAGGTGCTTGATGTATGCTGCTCTTTTCTGGTCATTTTTGAAAAAAACACACACTGATTGGCCAGAATAGAGTGGTCTTCTCAGAATGAAGGGACAGTGCGTCAGGAAGGCTAAGTCCATCTGGACATTGGCTAAGACAAGACTGGAGTCCAGGCCCACATCCTTTCCCACACCTTGGTTCCTCCAGAAGCTGTGCTGACCTCCTGCCTTCACCTGGCCCCTCCTTGAAGCCGAAGGTCAGTGAAATAGAACTTGACACCTGTTAGCCACACCCCTTGTAGTATGGCTTCCTGGCAGGGCCTGTGGCTGCTGGTCCCCCCAGTGCCAGCCTTCACATGTTCTCAGGGTGCATGGCGCAGTGAGGCTTCTCCGAAATCCTCTCAGCTCTTGTGACCACAACCCAGGCTCTGGGGCCACTGGCTAAATCTATGCCCACAGCTCACTAGTCACCTACACAAGGAGGTAGAAACAGAAGGCCTGTGACCTGCCCAGGCATGACTTGGAGCCAA
>NW_007728374.1:141028-158444 GCF_000696425.1 Galeopterus variegatus
TTGAGCCAGCAACCTGCTGTGCCACAAATCTATATCCACAAGGTCAATATATTCCAGTCCCCCACAAGGTCAATACTTGAAACTGCAAGGCTTTGGAAAACCGGGCCCTGTGAAGTACATATGCTTTATAGTATATTCCACATCTCCCCCGTTTAATTTATTTAAAAGAAAAGCAAAACTATAGATCAGATTGGCACAGTTAAGACAAAAAAGCATTTTGTTAAAGCAAAGTTAGTATCATTTAGCATGGCAAGTCCTTTTAATTTACTTCAGGTGAGGACTGATGATGTCATCCTCTCTCAGCGCAGCTGCAGCAGCATCAATCCGGGTGCTGTGACTTGGGTGTAATTACCAATTGAAACTCTGGAATGGGATTCTGCTCCCTAAAATAGTTGATTCTGAGTCCAGAGAGTTTGTTGTTATTAGTTCACCTGTCCAGGACATTACTGCTTTCAAAGCATCTAGTCTTTTGTAAAATTTTTGATCAATTACAAGTCTTTTGTTTAGTAACAGGATGTCTCATCCAAGTTACAAACACCCTCTTTAAGGCCAGGAAAATTTAGAGAACTACTTTTGTAGAGAAGACGTTATTTCCCCCTTTATGATCAAGGCATACCTCCTAAAAGCATTGATGATCAATATCTTGATTGAAAAGGTCTTACTTTTCTTTGCATAAATCTCTTGGTATTGGGAAGGCTCTTTCCCAGGTGGTGATTGAAAGAAGCATCTCGGCTCACTTTCTTTCAGTGATCTGTCCCACGTTGCTGGGAAGACAGTTTTCCAGGTGAAGATCTGTCTGGACCACATTGGGGGAAAGACAAACAGCAGGATGAAGCAGCACAAGGCCAAATTTAGGCAACATAAAAAAAGGGTCAGGGGCCGGCCCGGTGGCGCACTGGATAGTGCGCCGCTTGGGAAGTGCGGTGGCGCTCCCACCTGAGGGTTCGGATCCCACATACGGACCGGTTCCCGCTCACTGGCTGAGCGAGGTGCGGGAGCAACACCGAGGGTTGCGATCCCGTTGCCGGTCCCGGTCCGGTACGGGGGCAACACTGAAGGTTGTGATCCGTTGCTGGACACGGAAAAAAGACAAAAGACAAAAAAAAAAAAAAAAAAAGGGGTCAGGGGCTGGCCCGGTGGCGCACTGGATAGTGCGCCGCTTGGGAAGTGCGGTGGCGCTCCCACCTGAGGGTTCGGATCCCACATACGGACCGGTTCCCGCTCACTGGCTGAGCGAGGTGCGGGAGCAACACCGAGGGTTGCGATCCCGTTGCCGGTCCCGGTCCGGTACGGGGGCAACACTGAAGGTTGTGATCCATTGCCGGACACGGAAAAAAGACAAAAGACAAAAAAAAAAAAAGGGGGGGTCAGCAACATGGAAATGAGACATGCTATCTTATATTCAAAGTTTTAAATTATATCCTGTTTTAAAGAGAGAGAGTTAATTTTCATTGAACTTATAAAAATAGCCACATTGCCATAATAATCATAAGGATACTTAAAGTTATTAAATTTTGGGGGGATCAAATAGGGAGAAAATAAATGCTTTTACTTCTGTTTTAAATGACATTTTACCAAACTGTTAGTTATAGATAGCTGAAGAGAGAGGGAGAGTTTTCTTACATTTGAAAAAACATTAGGAGAACCAGCAGAGTTTTAAAATAAGGAAATTGTAAAAACCCATAATTCCTTTTAATTAGTTTACTAATTAACTTTTGTTGTTTGACTTTTGTGAACAATTTCACAAATCCATCAGTTTCTTCATTAGAATTTTGGAACTTTAGTTTAAAGCTATGAACTCAAAGTTTGTCAGAAAACTGTACCTATCAGAGTTTTTTTTTTCATGAAATATTTGAAGACATAACATTTCAAATTTATAATTAAACCAAGATTATGATTGGTAGCATTTATATCAATACACAGATATTTAAGAACCTTATAAGATTTTGAAACACATATCCATAACACCTTCAATACTGACAATGCTTTCCCATATAATCTAATTTATTAAATAAGCCAATTAGTTCTGATACATCTTTTATATATCCTTTGAGAAACTCCAGTGCCCTTGGAATTCCTTAAAGTTATTCTAAACCAAAAAGGTTGGGCTTATGATTTTGGAAAGCTTTGTCACATAACAAAAAGTCCTAAAACATTTAGTTGAATAAAATCACAAATTTTACAAAAATAAAACCAAAGTGACAAAGGGTTTCAAAGGCAGAGAGCACAAGAACTTATCATGAAATAGGTTTTTTAAACCAGTTATTTAAGGGACAAAAAAAAAACCTTTTACAACCTTGCAGCAAGAGCAGTTAAGTGAAAAGACCTTTAGTAATCCTGTTTGACTAGTAAACCCAGTCAGCGATATGTGCTGATAAGAACATTTTTATACATTCAGGTTAGTAAATAGGTGTCCATTTATCAGAGTAAATTATACAAAGCCCAGTTTGAGTTTTAGCTATTTTTACCATATACATATTTACGGTTTCCCAGCCAAAAATTTGGTGTATTAGATCTATACCTTTATCAGTTAATGCTAAGTAGGGCCTATGCAATATTTGGCATAGGTTTCTTTTCACTAGCCATTTCAGGTCCCAGGTTTCCATGTGGCATTTGGAGCCAAGTGGAATCCAGAGAGGCAGAGTGCAGTATTCACTATCTATGTCTAAAAGATATTGCTTCTCCCAGCATGGCCAGAAGGCAGAGCTGAGATAACAAGGAGACATATTGACCTAGAGACAAATTTAGGTAAAAGGTTTGAATCAAATTTTGAAAATATATTTATCAAAACTTTAGAAGATTTAAGTCACATGAACTTGAAAAGTATATTTATTTATTTAATGAGCGTGCATTAATTATAAGCCAATTTGGTACCTTGCACATAAAACAATTACATAGACGTGAACATATAGACATAACATACAGCCTACACAAGCATATATGCTGACATAAACAACAAGAGCAAACAAAGATCTTATAGGTTTTGTTTAAAATGTAATAGAAAAGCTCACTAGTAAAAAGGACAGTCAGGTTTAGATTGTGTTTTTTTTTTTTTTCAAAAGATTTATTGGTGAGTCTTCACCTTTCCTTAAAGAAAGCAAGATAACAAATTGACATTGTAAAGCAAAGTAAGCAAACATTTTCAAGAAGATGCAGAGAAGATTTTCTTCCTTTAAGAAGATAGCATAGAATTCTACCATAGAATTTTGTGAAGAAATACATAGATAAGACTAGAAGAAAATTTAGAAGTCTGTTTAAGATGCCAGAAAATTTGAGACCACGTAGTTAAACAGGTAAATCTTAGTCTAGTTTTTGTTTTTCAAATGGGTTACTGAGCTCAAGAATTGCTGAGCCACCAATCAGAGATGAAACCATTTGACTCTTGAGGTTTTTAGGAGGAGAGAAGTAGACCCAAAAGGGGTCTGGTTGGCGCCATGCTCTTCTTCATAAAATCCCTGAGTCTTCACATGCAGTTAAGAAAAGAACCACTGCTTTTAAGAGAGGAGAGAAACATTGTGCAGATAAGAAAGAAAAACATGCTCAAATGATACCAACACTGTAAAGAAATATTAACTTCCTTTACTTGAGATTGTCCAATTTAAAGTTTTCTCAGTCACTGGCAAAGATTAAGTTTTATCCTTTTTTGGTGACCTAAACGTGTCTTAGTTTTTTGTTAAGATCTTGGATAGGTCTCAGAACAACTTAACATAGATTCCTAGTTCTTAGGTGGGAAGCCTTAATGAAACCCATTGCATAATCAACCAGTGACCAATTTGTTCCTAAATTTTTATGTTAAGGCTCCCTTCCTTGAGGTATCAAGGACATGGTTGTTTAATATCCACTAATGGTTTTACAAGCTGCCATTCAGTTACTTATAGCCTGCTGCTTTAAGGAGACATGGGAGTTGTAATGTATGTTCAGCCCCCCCTTTCATTAATGAAATTATCCATATTTTAAAAGTAAAGAAAATGGAAAAATATCTCCAGGGTTGAAAAGACCTAACTTCGACCTGCTATAGGCATGCAATCACTAATTAAAAGCCACCTGTGATTCCCTTACCAAAATGTGTCTCCCTTATTAGGAATTCCCTTTGTCAGGATGAATCAGATGTCCTATTCCTCTCCAATGCTTGGCAGGTCAGTCTCCTATCTGTGGAGAATGTCCTCACACAGGGCACCATTTTGTTGCTTTGTGTTGCTTTGCCCCCCATGGATTTGTCACCCCACTTCCTCTGGGTGATGGAGACGCAAATGATTACTCAAAGCCCATCTATTCTGAGCAGTGAGAAGCCCCAAAGAGGTTAACTTCCCCAGGAATGCTCAAGCAAGAGGCATCCCTTCCATTTGGGAAATTAATGGCAAATTAGGGTTCTCTTCCTGTATTTATTTTCCAGACCAGGAAGTTACAGGAAGAGAACAAAGGTGGGGTTGTAGTTTAACAATATAGGCTGGTAACTTTCAGTGAAACAAGCCAGATGACATTCCAGTAAGGCTATCAACAAAAACTTTGATCTTAACAAACATTCCTTCTCCCTTTAGCAATTTCTCAGTATCTTTACATAACAATCAGTAACTAGTCTGTCTTTGAGCCAGCAACTTGCTGTGCCACAATTCTTATCTTACAACAGAAACTTATAGCCTGAGGAAAACTTCCTGCCCTTGCAAGGTCAATATTTGAAACTGCAAGGCTTTGGAAAACCAGGCCCTGTGAAGTACATATGCTTTATAGTATATTCCACAGCAAATATTGCACTGAGTTTCAATAAAATCCAAAGGTAACATGCATTCATTTTCTGGGTGGGCATGTCCAGAAAAGAAAACGGCCATGGAGGATGAAAAATAGGATGAGGAGAAGGTGCTGGCATGGCTGCACCTCAGCCTTTTTGGAGGAGTTTTGGGAAAACAACATCTTCTTGCCGGGAACTCTCTATTGGGACTCACAGTAAACATCTCACTGAGGAAAAGAGGAGAAGAATGAAAAGTTGAAGGTGATGGAGCAGGAGAAGGAGAAGATTTGGAGGAGTTTTGGGAAAACAACATCTTCTTGCCGGGAACTCTCTATTGGGACTCACAGTAAACATGTCACTGAGGAAAAGAGGAGAAGAATGAAAAGTTGAAGGTGATGGAGCAGGAGAAGGAGAAGAGGGTAGACAAGGTGAGGGCTCTGAGTAGGACCAGAGCCCCTCCTGTCTCAGGGGAAGCACCACATCATGCACAGACATCAGGGAACAAATTCCTCTGCCAAGTGCTCCATGTGAATCCACTTGTAGAAGCTGGGGTTGAACTTCTTTTTCCCTTATTTCTTGCCTCAGGCCTGCAAGCTCTGGTCTGGCAATGATGAGGTTTTATTCATCCTCCCAAGCTCTCAGTCAGTCATGAAGAGCTTTTCTTTCCAGAAATAGAATCTGCCACTGATAAGAAATGGTTCTTTCCAGCTGTAATTCAAGATCTTGACATTGCTTTCTCTAGGTCTCCAGCTCTTCATTTTCATGGCTCACCAGGTCATTGGCATTAGAGCTTCTACCTTTTGCTGTAAGTCAAGATCTATGTTAACAGGTCGCATCTCCACACACTGCATTTCTTTTCGGTGATGTCATTCAGTCATTTCATTTTCACTCTCTTCAAGACATTGAGTTGCCCTTTTGATGAAGGCTTCATTGGTCTGGGAACCTTTGTGATGATCTCTCAGGTGAGCTGCCTTCTTTTGATTGTCAATATTGATGTAGAATTGGTTTCTCTCTCTCTCTTGAATCTTGACATGTGCACTTGACTTCCCAGCATTCTTGTTTCCTCCCGGATCCTTTTGCCTGGTTAGCAACAGGATCTCCCTTCCCTGGTTCTCCTGATTCCAAGTCCTCATCATGTCAGTCCTTCCCAAGAAAGCTGCTAGTTATTTGATCTTGAGCCAGACTTCCTGCAGAGACACAGCCTGACTCTTTGCACAGGCCATGAAGACCACTATGGAACACTTAAGTCTTTTTTCAGTTGTTGGTAGAAGTTTTCTGTGTGTTTTAGCTTCTTGCACTTGTGTTTCAGTGGCTTTCTTTTCTTGGTTCAGTGCCTAGATCTTTCTGGTTTCAGCTGTTCTTGGTCTGAACATTGAGGTTTTTCTTTTCCTCTGTTTTACCACACTCATATGACGTTCCTCCTCAAAGGCCTGGACATGTGCAAGTCATCAGTCACTTCTGAGTTTTCATCTTCTTCCAACCTGGGAAGAACCTTGTCAGGATCAACACATTTTACTACTGCTAGTGCTGAATTGCTACTGACTGGTTTCTTGCCTCCCTATAGCAAAAGCCTTTCTTTGAGTGTCTGAAGAATTCTGCTTAAAAGCAAGAGAACTGTGAATATCTGAACTATCACAACACATTCCACTATCTCCCACTTATATCCAGGGACAGTGAGACTTGGTCTCCCATTGTCAGGGACTCTGGCCATTAAATCCTCCAGCCTTGACATAAGTACTCATCTCCAGAAGAATGAAGCTTTTCCACAGTGGTCCAATCTGGTGCAGAGGTGTCTAGGGAGACCACACTATACCATGGAGATGGTTGCTCTGGGTTCTGCCCAGAAGCAAACCTGCACCAGGCAACTCGGACAAACCATGCCTAATGAGGGTTGGGTGGGCAGGCCCAAAGCAATAAAAAACACACATCCACCCCTCCCTACTCTTGGCTCTTTCTTTTCTTATTTAAGCCTCTCTTTCTGTAGTACCAGAAGGCTCACCCAATCTATTATGCGTGCTGTTCTGTCAGTCTGAAAAGCCCTTCTCTTCCTTGGCCATGTGTGGGGCACACCCCCTGTTCTCTCTCTCATGTGGCTCCAGTGTCTAAGGCTGGGCCTGGCTACTATGAGGTGCTCATTGTAGAAGGAAGGAAGCAATGGAAGAGCATTTGAATGAATGAAAGAGGCCAAAGTCACCTAATATCTTCCCTGGAGAGTCACACCTAATGCTCTGCTGACCCAGCAGATGGTTCAATAGGACAATTTAATTCCTGTGGATATAGACTAGCAGAGTAATGTAATTGAAAAGGCTGAACAAATGTTCAGAGATCCTCAAATGATTTTGAAAGATAAAATATTGCAAATGAGATCATTTTCCATAAGTACAGCCAACAACTGCTTGAAAAATTTAGACCCCTCTTAAATAATCACTGCCAAAAAAGCAACTGCACAAAATTTAGAAAATACACCCAATGAAAATATTAACAATAATAATCTATCTGTAGGATACAGCTTATGTTCCTCAGTGAGAAAAATTCACATCATCTAACACTAAAAAAAAAAAAGTGTAAAAATGAATTGAACAATTGAGAATATTTCTAAAAAAGTTAGAAATTGAAAAAGAAACCCAAACAAAGGAGGGCAATGGAAATAAGAAAAGTCGGAGCTCAATATTTTAGAGCTCAGAAGACTGGAATGATTACAAGAGGATTATTTCTTTTCCTGAGCATACTTTAAAACAATAAATGCAAAAATTACAAAACTAAAAATTAGAAAGAATTAAAACCTCAAAACATGGAAGAAAATAAATCTTCAGAGCCTTTTCTCAGAACTCTTGAGGGCAGGGGACAGAAGAGGAGCTGGCAGCAGCCCTGGCAAGGACTTTAGTTCATCCCTCTCACTGCCTCCTGCTACCAGCCACCCTGGCAACCCCCCGGGACAGTCACCCACATAGCTTTCTCAGGAAAGAAAATCAAATATTCCCCCAGAGGCTGTCCGGGTGGGCTATAGCCAGGGGTGGGATCTAGAGGTTGTTCAGGGCAAGGTCACCCAGACTGGGGAAGCACCTCAGATGGGCTTTTTCTACACAGGTTTCGGAGGCAATCCTTTCAACCTTGCTTGTATTAGTTAGCATAAAAAATAATTGATAAGTATAATGATAAGAGGGTAAAATGAGAGATTCTGGATCTCAGAGCCTCTACAGGCAAGTTGTTATGAAGAGTGAGGGAAGCACAGACCTTGCATCTGGATATGCCCATTGCTGTTTGCAGCGTGAATGAATGAATGAGAGAATGTGTGACCCAGGGACGAAGCTCTTGTTGGCCATCCCATCAGATGCACAGTGAACTCTGTGGACTTGCACGTGCCTCTCTCTTTGATAAAGCTTAAAACCATAGTGGAAAGCCACATGCTTCTGGAAAGTTTCAGGGGACATGTGAGGCAAACCCACACCTACAAAGAGTGCTCTGGTCATATCAGGCTGAAGGGAAGCTGCAGCTCAGAGAGGAGAGCCAGGATTGCTCTCTAGACCCTTGATCTTGCCCTCCAGTCTTTCTGGGACAGGTCAGGCCATGCTGACCCACCAGCCTGGGAGGCAGGGTGTCCCTCCCTCACTGGCACCAACAGCCCCTGTCCCCACAGATCAAATAAGATGTTATGGTCATCTGACCCTTTTCCAAAGTGGTAGTGCCTGTTTACTTTCTTTCCAGCAGAATATGGTAGTTTGGGTTTCCTCTTGTCCATACCAATTTCTGTGGCTCTAGGTCATGTTAGCTGTAATCTTTTTGTTAAGGTTAGGAGTGATACTTCATTGGATTTCATGACTATTTCCCCAATGAAACACTACGTTAATTATTTTATCTTTGCTAATCAAGCTGTTGTATCTCTTCCTTTGTGCATTTTCTTTTTAAGTCTTATGCCTACCTTTTAAAATTTCTCTGCATTTTTATTGGTGAATGTTAAAATTTTGAAAATATTCTAAAAACAAGTCCTTTCTCAGGTGAATTTATGAATATTGTCTAACAATCTGTGATTTGTCTCCTCATTTTTTTTACCAGTGCCTTTTGATGAGCAGAGTTTTCACTTTTGATGAAGGGTAGTGTATCCATTTTTTTTTTCTTTTTTCTTTAGCATTTTATTATCCTACTCAAGATATTTTTGCCTACTTCAATGTCATGAAGATATTCCTCTGTTTTCTTGGGAAAGCCTTATTGATTTAAAAGCTATAGTACTCAGTTGTTTAATCAAACACTAATCTCAGTGTAGCTGTGAAGGTATTTTGTAGATATGGTTAATATCTACAATCAGTTTACTTTACGTAAAGAAGATTACTTTCAATCATATGGGTGAGTCTCATCTCATCAGGTTAAGGTCTTGAGAAGAAAAACTGAAGTTTCCTGGAGAAACTCTGCCTCAAGACTGCAGCATTGACTGTTGCCCGAGTTTCCAGCTTGCCAGCCCTACAGACTAGTCTCATCTCATCAGGTTAAGGTCTTGAGAAGAAAAACTGAAGTTTCCTGGAGAAATTCTGCCTCAAGACTGCAGCATTGACTGTTGCCCGAGTTTCCAGCTTGCCAGCCCTACAGACTTGCTAGTCTCCACTATCACATGAGCCAATTCATACATACGTATGAACACACACACACACACACACACGTGTGCACACACACACTATTGGTCAGTTTATTTGCAGAACCCTAACTGATACAGGGAGAATCCATAATATTGACTGAAACCGGACCTCATGGCACCTTGGCTTGTGAGAGCTTGTACATCACACACACATTTTGAATCCTAAGGGGAGTGTGAGTCTAACTATTAAGTAGACAGAAGGGTTGGGGAGGTGGGAATCAAGAGACATTAGTTTCTTTCCCAGCACCCGTTCACCCATGAAAAGGTGCACGCACAAATTGCTGGGATTGACCTCCGTCTAGTCCCAATTTAGCATAAGTTGATTCTAATGAAAGTAGTGAAAATACAGATGTGGCCTTGCTGTCACCACAGTGTCACAGAGCAGCCCATGATTGTGCCCATCTATGTATCATAGGCAAGAGTCTCTGTGACTCTTGTGTCTGAGAGTCAGAGAGAACGGGGACAGCATTTATGTGCCATTGCATGTCTGTGTCTGCTCCTGTGTATTCCTGACTACATAAGTCAGTGTGAGTATCTGCCAGTGAGTGTCACGTGCCAGGATTTGTAGGTAGGTGTCTGTGTGTATGAGTATTATGTGTATACCCACTGGTGTTGGGGGAGCATCTGATGTGCATGAATGTACAAGATGAGGATGATTTATGAATTATGAGGCCCAGATGTGTTAAGCCTCTGTCTGGCCTTGGGGCTAAGGGTCAATAGGCAGAGAACATCCATGCCCTCTCTCTGTCTTCTTGTCATAAATGGGATGAAGAAGGAGTTGCAGGGACCATGTTAGGGTGCTGATGAACAGAAAAATAAAGAGTTAGAAGATTGGGGGCTGAGGCATAGCAGGACATGTTCTAGAATCTTCAGCAGCTGTGTCCTGGGAGTCTCAATGCAGAGAATGACTTGCAGTCCCCCCTCAGTGAGGGGAGCATTTGAGACCCAAAAGAACTGGGTGAGGCTGATGCCAGCCACCTGTTTCCCCCCACGCCTGCCACCTATCGGTCCAGTGTACCAGCCCCTGGACCCCAGGCAGGGACAGGGCCAGGCTGAGGATGTGCACACCCCAGATACAACTCCATGCTGCATTTGTGCTCTGCTCTGCGTGGAGATCAATGATTCCCTTCGACACAACTTTCGGGCCTTAGCTCTCACACCTATAAAATGGGCATATGAACAGCACTAGCCAGCACAGCATTTGCTGGGAGTATTGTATGAGATGGCATTAGGGTGTGTGATCCCTTCCCCTGAAAAAAGGTCTTCCCTAAGACCTGAGCAGAAAGTTGAACTCCCCTGGAATGGAGGAAGCAAAATATCCCTGAAGACCTAAGGAACCTGGTTAGTCTGACCTCCCCAGCAGGATTTTCTTCTTCGCAGACAGATAATAATGAGGAAAGCTTCTCTGAATGGCCTCCTGGAGCCAATGTGAGGATGGGGAACCCCGGTCTTCGAAGGACCTGGTGAGACAAGCAGAAGCCCCTGAGAGGCAGCTCCTTTGCCAACCAGTCTGAATGGCCTCAAACTATCTGCCCTCTGCTGGCAATGTGCAGAACTGCCATTGGGATGGCCACAGAGATGTCAGAGAAGGCCTTTTAAGTACCGGACATGACGATTGACATGAGAACGGTGGGATGGGGAAGGAGAAAGGGAAGTCCAGGCAGAGGGAACGACTTGTACAAATGCTCAGGAGAGGCAAAGAGCCTGGCCTTTGTGATGACCTGCCAATCGACCCGTGTGCCTGGAGCCTCTCAGGTGCTGAGAATCATCCAATGGCAGTCCAGTCCCCAGCAGACACTTCTCCAGGGCACTCTCCTCCACTCAGCTGTGGGGCTGTAGTCTCTGGATCTCAAAGTCCTGGGCTCTTGACTGAAGGCTCTGGGCAGTGGTCGCACCCGCGGTGATAGGGGATCTGAGCTTTAGGAGGAGGAGGACTCTGAACTTGCTTCATCTGTACTGGCTACTGAGCTTACGGCCCTGGACTCTGCAGTCCAGGCTCTGGATCTTGGTTCTGGCTGCTGGGAATGACTCTGAGCTGGGCCTGGGTGGTGACCTCAGTTTTCAGAGGAGACAGCTTCAGGCTCTGTGCTTTGCATCTTGAACCAGGTCACTGGTTCTGCTTGAGGCTCAGCCCTCTGGCTCTGGGCCCCTGCTTGGCACTAGGCATCTGGGTTCCAGGGAGTTTGCTCATTTTTCTGGGCTTTGTCTTTGGCAAGATGCAGGGTTGTGGTGCTGAAAATTTAACTGAGACCTCAATTTTGTTTCCTGCTTGCAGTTTTCTTGTGCAGCCTCAGAACTCTTCCCCATCTTGTTAGCACCTCTGACCCAGGGCCATCCATCAATGACCATGAAATTTACATTTCAAGAAGTAAGTTCCAATTAATCTCCAGGAAATGTTGACTTCTTGTGCTGAAATTCTTAAAATACTGAGCAATGGTCATATAAATACTCATAGTCACAACGCTAGGTTCTTAATGGGTACAGAAAAACCATGCGAAGTGGTTGTCATTTACCATCTGTGAGCATCTTCCCACCACCCACATAGCCACTGACAGACCTTCCAGGAGCTGTCGCTTTGCCCAGCACTGCCTCGCCCCTGACACCCCTACCAGACATCCACGTCACCTAGCTAGCTGCAGAATCAGTTGCCCCTCTGGCCTATAAGATGACTGCACGCCCCTCCCATGGCTCCTCTTTTGCAGCCTGGCCTATTTCTGCCCCTCTCACAGCCTTTTCCTGCACGGTTGTGCTTGGTCTCTACTCCATTCTGGGTCAGCGGGCCTTGATTGCAATCATTCCTACTTCTTACTCTGGAACGCAACCTATGTGGACTGGCCCATATTGAAAAAACAGCTGGAGATTTATAAACTTTGACTTACGACTGTGAATTCGGTATCTACTTGAATTTTGATAAATCACCTGTCGGGCTTAAAATAAGGTGTCTAGCCTCATGCTGCTTGCCCAGGGCTGCTGTGAGGAGGATAAAGGCAGTGAAAATGGGAGTGTCAGTCAAAGACCTGCAGTCGAAAACCACCAGGAACACATAGTGCAACAAAGGTGTTTTTTTGGTACCTACTGTATCAAGGAAAAGCACACAACAGGGGGAACCATGGGACCTCTCAGTGACAGTTTGTCAGGAGGGGATTTGTATGGAATTTGTGTGGAATTTGGGCTTGTGCTTTGTGATTTTGAGGAGGAGTCAAGGAAGTGGGAGTCTGGGCTGGACAAGGTGCTTCCAGGAAGCGGGGGTAATATCACGATCGATGTCTTAACTTTCTTCTAGAACCGGGAGGAACAGAGAGAGGCTAAAGCTGTATTTGGTAAGGAGCAGCATAATGATCTCTCCTGTCCATGCTCAGACACGATTCTTGAGTGGTCTAGATTTTGTCTGTTAAGAATTTTTACAAACATATCCGTAAGCAATATTTTCTTGGAATGTTGTTTTCAGGTGTCAATGTCAGGATTATACTGGCTTCATCCATAAATTGGGAAGTGTTTCTTATTCCTTTTTTCTGAACGAGTTTATGTAAGATTCATTTTATTTTTTTCTTAATGTTTAGTAGAATTCACCAGTGAAACCATCTGAGCCTGGAGTTTGGAGATTTTTTGTTTTTGTTTTTGTTTTGTGGGGCATAATATATTCATTTTCTTTGGTAGATAGAGGGCTACTCAGAATTTTCTATTTGATTTTGTGTCATTTTTGTAAAAATTTATATTTCAAGAAATCTAACTTGACAAATTGATTGACATCAAGTTGCTAATCATCATCTCTTATGATGCTTTTGGGATCTATTAGAATCAGTACCGATATTTATTTATTTATTTATTTTCCTTTTAGTCTTTTTTACTGACCGGCAACGGGATCGCAACCCTCGGTGTTGCGCCCACACCATGCTCAGCCAGTGAGCAGGAACCGGTCTCCACATGGGATCTGACCCCTCGGCAGGAGCGCCGCTGCGCTCCCAAGCGGTGCACTCTCCAGTGCGCCACCGGGCCGGCCCAGTACCGATATTTCTTTTTCATTCCTAATATGACTAATTTGTGTTTTCCTGATTTTTTTTATTGATCTGTCTTGCTACATGTTTATGAATTTTATTAACCTTTGTGAGAACTAACTTCTGCATTTGTTAATTTCCTCATTGTTTTTCAGTTTTCTATACCTTTAATCTCTGCTCTGATCTTTATTTCTTTCCTCTACTTACTTTTAATTTAATTTGATCGTATTTCTCCAGTTTCTTAAAGCAGAAAATTATATAAATTTTTTCATGCCTTTCCTCTATTCTAATACAGCATTTAAAGCTCTAAATTTCCTTATTAGAACTACTTTAGCTGTCTATATCCCACAAATTTAAACATGTTTCATTTTAATTATAATAACAGTCAAGATATTTTCTATTTTTTCTTATGATTTCTTCTTTGTGGATTATCTAGGAGTTACTTGCTTAAATGTAAAATATATTATTCTGGTATGCAGGTAAGCTACTTGGAAATAATTGTTTTTTTCTCAAGTCTTGTTTTTTTATGTGGAGCTCTGGAGCAGTGCTGTGTTCTTGATTTTGTGAAGCAGAGCTGGCTGCAAAGCTGGCCTCTAATCATCTAAAAATAGAGCATATTTGCTCTGCTGGTGGCTGCTCAGTTTTCAGTTTTTCTTTGGACTTTGCCGGTAGCAGTTGAGTTTCTGAGTCTTTCTTTGTACTGCTTAGCTCATAGTGTTGGGCATGCTGAATAAAAACTATTTCTGCTTCAACCAAGGCTCCAAGGAACTGTTTGCCAGTTACCTAGCTCATAGACATGCATGCGAAGGGTTTGTGAATGGGCTTGAGGGGTCTGTGAGCTCCAGACCCTAGCCCTAGCTCTACAATTGGCGTAGTCAGCAGGTTTATGCCACAATTGCAATAGTCAGTGCAGGATTCTGAGCAGGTACAGGAGCCAAGAAGCCCTTGGAGAAGGAGGAAATGTGGCTACTTCTGAACATGTTGTGCCCCGTGGCCACTTTGCTGTTGACCGGGGTCTGGTTGCTGCTCACTGCACTGCAAGTCAGCATAGACCAGGCACTACAGCAGAAAACCCTTTGGGAGGGAGAGGAAATGTGGCTGTCTTTGAGAATGTGGTGTCCAGTGGCCACTTTTCTGCTGACCGGAGCCTGGCTTTTGCTCACTCTGCTGCAAACCGATCAAGATTTAAAGCGGAAAGCAGAGTTGTTGGAAGAGCGGATAGATGTCCTGGAGGATGACAGATGGCGACTGGCCGCTCCTGCTTCTCACACCAGGAAGGACAACAAACCCAGTGGTGAGTTGGGGAGACCGTGCATCCCCAGGCACGACCTGTTGTGCACCAGAAAGTGAAACGTGAGCAACCTATGGGACTGGGTGGACAAGTGGGCAATCCACAGGTGACCCAATTTACCACCTATGTCCCGTATACCCAGGTTGAGTTAGTTGACTTGGGGAGACAGTTTCGGCAGAAACAAGGGGAGCCCCTGGCTGCTTGGCTGTTGTGGTTATGGGACCTAGGGGTGGATAGTGTGATATGCTGTGATGAGGAGATGGAAAAATTGGCCTCCATCACCATGCACCTGTCCCTGAGGCAACAGCTGCAGAATAGCCACAGATATGCACAAGGGCCAGGTAATCACTCCTTAATGGAATGGGTGAGTGCAGCTGCCCAAACCACGTGAGCAAATGCTGGAGAACTGCCCGAGATCGTTAGTAAATGGCAAACGTATGCTGAGTTAGTTCAAATAATTCGAGAGCTGGGGATGCAGCAGCCCATGTTTAATGTGAACACTCATGGCCCGGATGATGAAAATTTACAGGCAGCATGAGAGACATAGTGCTGCAGAATGCCCCATCAACGTCCTTTGTGTCACTGATGGCCATACTAGCCTCATACATTGGTCGTCCTGTACATGAGGTAATGACCATGATAGCCAGCCTGGGTGAAGCAGAGGAGAAAAGACAAGCAAAAGGGGTCCGAAAGGTGGCTAAGACCAAACCCTCAAGAAATACTCAGGATTTTATCCTGAAGGAACCAAGCAAGACTGGCCGTAAGCAGATGTGGCTTGACTTGCTTGCAGCAGGGGTTGATAAAAAGAAAATTGACCGGCAGCCAAATGCAGTTCTGTTTGCCTTTGGCAGCCATTGTGCCCTGAATAGTGTTTCTTCACTAAATGTCCAGAAACAGGTAGCAAGGTATGTTCCGTGGATTTAAAGGACTTTTTGGTTGCTCCTGAGGAGGCAGATGATCTGTTCGATTTCAATTAGGGAGCAGGCCAAGGTGCTCGTCTTTTGGGGGCAGGCAAGGACCAGAGGCCTCATGTTGAATTGGCAATGATGAAGCTGATGCTCTGGCTAAGGTAAGACAGCTGGAGAGAGCTCCAGCAGCTGATGTGGCTGGGTCATTACATTGGAAAATGCAGCTTGCTGGCAGCAAGATCGGGTTGTTGATGGCTCACCAGGTGCCACATAAACCTGAGAAAAAAATGCCCTTGCTGGGAAGATGTGCTCCTGGTGAGCAGACAAGTGCCCCTGATGGGCAGATAACTCGTGTGAGAGTGCCCCTGACAGTGGCAGGTGGATCATGTGGGACCAGGGCCAAAGTCAGAGAGTTACTGGTCTTCTTTTTGTATGGCCTTGTGGGGCCCCAGACCAGGTAAGATACCTATTCCTGCAACCATCCTTTCTCAGGATGGCAAACTGGCATGTATCTTACCAGAGGGGCGAGAACTTCCCCTACTGGTACCAATAACCCTTCTGTCTTTTTGCCCATAGTGTTCTGGCTGCAAGCACCGCACCAGAGTTGACTGGGTACATACATAACGTTGGCATGATCACCTACTGAATATGCACTGAACTTCACATCAGTATGACTACAAGATTCCCATGGAAAATCACACCAATGATGACTACTAACCAGACATGTGTGTCTAAAGGATAGAACTACAGGACAAGCCTTAAGGCATATTGAACAGACAATAGGTTGTATAAATAAAAGGTTTATTTATCCTCACTAAGGGAAGATCATGAAAGATTTTTAACATGTAGGTTGTATGGCAAGGGACCCAGAAGGGGTGGATTGTGGGGAAAATAGAATAATTTAGTCAGGCTACCTAGACATTTCTTGTAAACAAGTTGTGTGTGGGTGGAGTTAGTGTGCATGTGCACCCACGTATCTTTCTAGTTAATTGCTTTTGTGTGTTCTTGAGTTTGTGAAGCAGAGCTGGCCTCTAAGCGCCTAAAAATAGAGCATGTTTACTCTGCCGGCAGCTGCTCAGTTTTCAGTTTTTCTTTGGACTTTGCCGGTTGCAGTTGAGTTTCTGAGTTTCTCTTTGTACTGCCTAGCTCATAGTGTTGTGTGTGCTGAATAAAGACTATTCCTACTTCAGCCAAGGCTCCAAGGACCATTTTGTCTGGTTACCTAGCTCATAGACCTGCATGTAAAGGGTTTGTGAATGGGCTTGAGGGGTCTGTGAGCTCCAGATCCAGCCCTACCTCTACAAGTACTCTCTCTAGAACTAATTATTCCTCTCTATTGAGCCCTCTACCAATGCTCCGTGAATTATAAGCTTTTCTGGGCTGGGTGGTTGGTACAGGCACTGTTCTCAGCCCCATGTGAGTGCTGGACACTATTCACTCTTATGTTAGACGGTTCTTCCCCTGGCCTTCGGCAGGATTCTTACAAGCCTGGCCTGACAGAGTTCTGCTGAGTACTTGAAGATCTCTGGGATCCTCTCTGTGCAGTGCTCGCTGCTTTGGAACTCTTTCCTATAAAGTTTGGGTGCCTGTATTTCCATGATCTCCCAGCCCTGCCTGTTTAACTTAAGGCATTTAATGTGCCTTACCTCATTTTGTCTCCCTGCACTTCCACCCAGAAACTCTCTCAAGGTGATAAGCTGGGAGTATCTTAAGGCTCCCTTATTTTGTCTCTAGTCTCTCAGGGATTGTTCTCCATTGCCTAATGTCCAATGTCTGAAAAAACACTGTTTCATTTATGTTATTGTTTCATTTGTAAATGAATAGTAGTGGCTGAGTACCAGTAATAAATTTTTGTTTACCAAAACGGGT
>NW_007728374.1:159277-163133 GCF_000696425.1 Galeopterus variegatus
TTTTTTAAGTTGCTCCTTTTCCTTTTCCTTTTTTTTTTTTTTTTTTTTTTTTTTTTTTTTTTTTTTTTCTGTTACATGGTGTATATAGGAATGCCTGCTTTTATTTATTTTTTAAATTTTTTTATTATGGTAAAAACACTTAACATGAGATCTACTTCCTTAGCAAATTTTTAAGTGTGCAATGCAGTTTTGTTAACTATTGGCACAGTATTACACAGCAGATCTCTAGAACTTATTCATCTTGCATAACTGAAACTTCATGCCCCTTGATTAGCAATTTTCTCTCTCTTCCATCAATCCCCAGGTGAACAACATTCTACTCTGTTCCTATGAGTTTAACTATTTTAGATACTTTACATAAGTAGAATCATGAAGTATCTGTCCTTCCGTGATGAGCTTCTTTCTCTTAGCATAATGTCCTCCAGGTCCATCCATGTTATATCTTATGGCAGTATTTCCTTCTTTTTTTAAGACTGAATAATATTTTACTATATGTATTCTCTTTTTTTAATCCATTTATAGGTTGTTTCCATAGCTTGGTTATTATTGTGAATAATGCTACAATGAACATAAGAGTACATGTATACCTTTGAGATTCTGATTTTTATTCATTTGAATGTATACCCAGAAGTGGGATGGCTGAATCATACGGTAGTTCCATTTTTACTTTTTTGAGGAATCTTCATGTTGTTTTTGAGGAACCTCCGTACTGTACCATTTTACATTCCTACCAACATGCACAAGTGTTCCAATTTCTACACATCCTCTCCAATACTTGTTTTGAATATACATGTATATAAAATGCATGTGTGTGTGTATATAAATTTACAACAGCCATCCTAGCAGTTGTTAGATGATACCTCATTGTGGTTTTGATTTGCGTTCCACTGAAGAGTATTCATGGTGAGAATCTTTTTATGTACCTGTTGGGCATTTGCATTTGTATATCTTCTTTGGAGAAATGATTATTCAAGTCCTTTGCTCAGTTTTTAACAGTATTTGTTTGTTTTTGCTATTGAGTTGCAATAATTTCATAGATATGACATCAAAAGCACAAGCAACAAAAGTGAAAAGTGCGACTACAAACTAAAAAGCTTCTGCACAGCAAAGGAAACCATCAGCAGAGTGAAAAGCAACCTATGGAGTGGGAGAAACTATTTGCAAAGCGTATAACTGATAAGGTGTTAGTATCCAAAATATATAAGGAACTTTACAACTCAATAGCAAACAAACAAACAAAACAAAACAAAAAACCTAATAACCCGCAAAGGAAACCATCAGCAGAGTGAAAAGCAACCTATGGAGTGGGAGAAACTATTTGCAAAGCATATAACTGATAAGGTGTTAGTATCCAAAATATATAAGGAACTTTACAACTCAATAGCAAACAAACAAACAAAACAAAACAAAAAACCTAATAACCCAATTTATAAATGGGCAAAGGACTGGCCTATCTTAGAAATATTAATAGTCATATTTCTAGTTATTATTTTTCTCTTCATTAAAATGAGAAAAATTGAATTAGATGATCTTTCAAATTTTTTTCAGCACTGAAATTCTCTTCACTTTCCATGTGGTAGGTAGTTTTCAAAGGTAGCCACCATCAATTGCTTGCTTCCTTGTACGTGCACACTGCTTCTCACGTTGAGATGGAGTCTAATGTCTCTCTCCTTGAATCTACACTGGCCTTAGTGATTTGCTTGGCCAATAGAATATGACAGAAGTAAATTCTGGGACTCCCAAGTCTAGGTCATAACACACCTTGCAGCTTTAACCTATGCCGCTTGAAACACTAGCTCTGGAGGAAGCCGGTCTTCATATAAGTCCAGTTATCCTGACATAGCCCAAGTAAGCTGCATGGAGCTAACACAGAGAAACAAAATGACCAGCAAGCCTTTATCTGTTCCTGTCGTGTCAGCTAAGGAACCAAATATGTGAATAAAAAGGCCTTCTTGTCTATCAAACCCAGTCAAGCCTTTAGGTGACTCCTGCCCCAGCTGCCATCTGATTGCAACCACATGAGAGACCCCTAGAAAGAACTGTACAACTGATCCAAGCAACCACAGAAATGTAAGAATTAATAATAAATTATTGTTTTAAGCACTAACATTTGGGGTGGAATTTGTACAACAGTAGACAACCAAAATTACATATGATAATTGCTATCAAAAAAAGTAACCAAAATGCATAGAAGACGACAAAACTAATTTTGGCTGTGGGGAATGGGGTCTATTTTTTGTCAGAGAAGGTTTTTGAGTTAGGTATTAAAGGATAAGAAAACACCTTGAGGAAAAATATGGAGACAAAAATATATACAGACTATCTAGGGAAAGCTTATTATCAAGACTATTTTAATATGTAATCCAAAAATAAAACTCATATGAACCTTTGTTTCAGATTCATTTAATAAAAACAAGAACATATCACTAGAATTAATAAAACTTAATAAAAGCAAAATATAGTTCAATCATATATGCATATCCTTATGACAGATCTGACTTTAACAATGAGCATTTAGACAATTGAATGGAAATAATTATCTACATATCTCTCAAATAGTTTACCTGTTTATGTTTTTCTCTAGCTCCTCTCCTTTATGTGAGTAAGAATCAGACACTCTTTAACACAGGTCTGAAGTGCTGGTGTTCTAGTTTCACATGCTTTAGAATCAGGTAAGTTGATAGTAAGTTGCTTATATTTGGGGAGAAATTGATGAGTTTGAGTAGGTTCCAAGAAAAGCCATTCTATCTTTTCTTGTATTAAGACTTGAGAGAAAACTTCAGGCTAACCACTTTCGTTTTGTATTCTTTTATCAGTGTATTGTGAACATTTTATACATCATTAAATGTTGTTTTCAAACATGACATATTGGCTGAATGTTATCCCATCTCTGTGCCTTTATCATATTTAACCATTCCCCCATAGATGAACATTTAGGTATTAATTTTTCTTTCTTTTAAATAATTTTTTATCACTATCCTTAGGGTAAACTAGTTGTGCACATTCATAATTTTTTAAGAAATAGACAAATAATCTTTATTATACCTTTTAATCCTGAGTATTTGATAAGAAATGAAAAGACACAGAATGATAAAATTGGCCACAGTTGAGGATATACAGCAATTTAAGGCACATACCATCCTGTTTTTCCCCTTAATCATTATTTCTTTTCTACTTGGTTCCTGGCACAAGTGCTATAAGTCTTAGAGTAAGGAATGAATTTGACAGAGCTGAATTTTAAAAGTTCTGGGTTAGAGATGACTACATTCTGGAGTCAAACTTTATAATAATGGCCATGGGTCACTGTTATGCAGGCTAGGCAGTTATTTTAAAACTTTTTGTGTAATACAGGCACACAGGTGCTTGTTTAAAATCCAAATTCTTGTTTCCACTCCCCAACATTCAGCACATTCTTTGAGATCTAATGGCGTAGGACCCACCTATAACAGAGACCTGATGATATATGTAAATATGAGCCAAAATATGTAAGTAAATTGTCCTAAACGATTATAGACCACACACTATCCTTGGTATTCTCAAAACTGATGCTGATGATTATGATTTTATCATCTTCTGTTTCATTTCCATCTCCCTAGCACAGATTTCTTGTATTTTTTCCTTTCCTTTTTTTTCTGTATTATTTTGGTGAGAGAAACTGTCCTCATCTCTATCATTTTTCACCATGCACAATATTTGAGCTTTATTTCCTTTCCTTTTTTTTCTGTATTATTTTGGTGAGAGAAACTGTCCTCATCTCTATCATTTTTTTACCATGCGCAATATTTGAGCTTTCTCATGGCAATGTACTTTATGTGGGATTTTATTTTAAAATAAAGTTTTTTGTTAAGAGAACTAC
>NW_007728374.1:163542-166553 GCF_000696425.1 Galeopterus variegatus
TTACCATGCGCAATATTTGAGCTTTCTCATGGCAATGTACTTTATGTGGGATTTTATTTTAAAATAAAGTTTTTTGTTAAGAGAACTACTTCATGACATCAAGTCAAAAGAATGGTACATGTGGTGATTTCTAGGTTCTGAGCAGACTAGTTGAAAGAAATGATTTGGAGCAAGTTGGTATTCAACTCATGTCATAAAGATAGGACAGACTTTGCAGAAGTAAAAATACTTGCAGTCCACAGGGCTAGAAAAAAAAATCATACATAGGAGTACTTTTGATAAAATATGTTATGAAAAAATATAATCAGAGATAGCTGTGAAAATCTGTTCAAGTTTATTTAACTCTGATTTGTTGCAAGGAAGTACTGCTGAAGTACTACCCAGCCCAAGAAAAAGAACCTGGAACCAAATATTAGAATATTGAGAAAGAATAGTAGAACATTGAGATTGAAAAACAGAGAGAAGAAAAAAAAGAGTAAAAAGGGAGGAAGGAGAAGACAGAATAACTTATCAAACTAGTTCTCAGGTGATGAATTACTTGTGGAGTAGGACCATATCTATCTACGTCTCTGACCCACTCACAAGCTGTCAATATTCACTAGATGGTGCGGTCTTTAAAAATGCTTGTCAAATTGTCTTATTTTATTCTGCTGTTATAGCTTTTTGGGTTTTATTTCCTCAGGGAAACCATGATTTTGCTTTTCTCACTCTTCCCAGGTGTTTGCTTATTTCTCCCATTCTTGTAAAGTGACCAATTTTCAATCTTAGGTTTTAAAACCATTTACTCGAGGGACATCTTTATTAACATAATTGATCAATATAAATCAAATTGCTTTCATGACTAAAAACAAACCATACAGATTGACTTCCAGAGGCAGGAAGGACAAATTAATCTGCTTGTGGAGTCTGATGAAAAAGTGGGCCACCAAACACCAGGAGAGTGTGAAACATCCGATCCATGTAGGATCACCTAAAACAAGGCAATTTAATGCTCCTGAACTCACTCTCCACCATATTTAGGAGATATTTGGAGACAGTGATACTCAGTTTTACCAATTACATATTATTATACCAATTTATTAATGAAGAAGCTACGGCTAGATGGTTTAAGCAACTTTCCAAGGTCACACAACTAGTGAATAACAGAGTCAGACTTGAACCTGTGCCATTTCCACTCCAGAGCCTGAACTAGAAATATTACACTCTAAACACTCTGATCTTGGCTCCTTGATTATTACCCCATATGTCGGTATTTAATTTATTTATGCTAATCATAATTAAATACACTAACTTAAAATTTGCTATATATTGTTGTGCTAAAATAAATGAAATTTGGTGAAAATTAAGTGACAGTTTAACTTCCACATCTTAGATATTTTTCATATTTTTTAAAAATATCTAAAATAAATTGCATTGAAATTCAACATTTGAAATAGAAAATCAAAGCTGTCCTTGTCATACTTTACACTAAACACTATTTTGCCTTTATTTACATGTTAGAAAAAATAATCTTGGATTACCAATATGGAGTTAAAAAACAGGAAAATGATGGATTTGGGGGGCTTTATAAAACAACAATGACATCAACAACAACAAATTTATGCTGATCTTCTGTTGTTCCACAATATTATTCTAGCGCCTTCATTGATATAGTAAAATTGATAACACCCTAACAGTATAAGCCTCCAATATTATAGCAACATAAAATATAATTTTTAAATGTTTTGAAATCAATTTTTTAAATCTTATTATTTATGTCTAATTCATCACACTGTAACAGAAATTAATCCAGGCTGGCCAGTTATTGCAGTTGGTTAGAGCATGGTGCCGATAACACCAAGGTTCAGGGTTCAAACTCTGGACTGGCCAGCTGCCAAAAAAAAAAGTGATGAATTAAAAGGGAAATTTTTGGTTGTCTTTTATTATCATCATTATGTGCTTTCATCAATAATACTCATTAAATGTACAGGCTGACCTTCACTCATTACTTAAATAGTCATTTTTATGGGATTTGTCTCATCTCAGAAAACTACCTATTGGGAGGGGACATCAGATCCCAAGGTTGAGGGCTCAGTTCCCAAGACTGCTTCCCACTTAAGATGCCAGTTGCAAGTCCAGGCCTCTGGAACTTCTGACCGACCAGCTATAAATCAGGGTTCCCACAACCTCCTCATTGGGTTCAGTTAGTTTGCCAGAGTGGCTCACAGAGCTCAGGGAAACATGTACTTTTGTTTTCCAGTTTATTATAAAGAAAATTACAAAGGATACATATGAAGAGATACATAGGATGTGGTATAGGGGATGGGGTTCAGAGCTTCTATGCCCTACCCAGATGTACCACCCTCCAGGAACCTCCACATGTTCAGCTACCTGGAAGCTCCCTGAACCCTGTACTCTTGGGTTTTGTGGAAGCTTCATGATGTAGGTATGATCGAAACATGAACAACTGTGTAGAAATGTGACTGGACATAAAGGGTATGATCTAATACTAATAGACTGGGTGGAAAAAGGCCTGTTTATTCAGATTCTTCTTGGCTTCTCTATGCAGCATTCCTCCTCTTGGGTATGGGGCAGGGCCCCTCCTGAAAAAGGGGTCTTATGACCTATAATCCAAGGGTAGGTCAGGAGAATATCCTGCCATTGGAGAAAAAGGAGCAGGTGATAGGAGGGCAGAAGAAGGTCAGAGAATAGCATGAGCCAGGAACCATGGACAAAAACCTATATATAAAAATCATAATGCCACAAATTGCTAAAGGAAATTCTCTAAACAGAAGGAAAATAGTAATAAATAGGAATATCAGAACATCAGGAAGAAAAAAAAAACAGAAAAAGTAAAAATGCATTTTCTTCTCTCTTGAGTTTTCTAAATTATGATTGATGGTTAAAGCAAGATACATCATGTGAACATTAATCAACAGAAAACAAAAGTGGCTAGATTAATAAAGTGGATTTCAGAGTAAAGAAAATTACCAGAGACAAAGAGACATATTACATAATGATAAAAGAATCAA
>NW_007728374.1:167715-189445 GCF_000696425.1 Galeopterus variegatus
TGAGGGGTTTACATTCTAGTGGAGACAACATGACTATTAAATAAACAAACATGCAAACAAACAAAAAATGTTAAAATAGAAGGTGATAGTAATATATGAAAAATTAAAAATAAGAAAGTAAGAGAGGTTGAGAGTACAGGGCAGCAAGGAATAGAAGTTGAGAGACAGGTCACAATATTGAATAAAAGTCGTTATGGTAAGCCTCAATAAAGTGGTAAAATCTGGGCAAAAACTTGAGTGAGGTACATAAATTAGCAAACAGTTATGGAGTACTATGGTTTGAATTTGGTTTGTCCCCATCAAAACTCATTTGAGTCTTGGTCCCCAATGTCATAGTGTTGGGAGATGGAGCCTTTAAGAAGTGGGGACTAAGAATGGGAGGCGTTTGGGTCATGGGGGCTCTGCCCTCACGGATGGTGTGGTACTGTTCTCACAATAGTAAATGAGTTATGCTCTTGCAAGACTGGGTTAGTTTTGAGATGAATGGGTTAGTTCCCACAAAAGTGTGTTGTTATAAAACAGGACACCCTTTGTGTTGTGCCCCATTTGCATATGTCTGCTTCTGCTTTGACCTTCTGCTGTGTTATGACACAGCATTAAAGCCCTTACCAGAAGCCAAGAAGGTGCCAGTGCCATGCTTCTTAGACTTTCCTGCCTCCAGAATTGTGAGCCCAATAAACCCCTTTTCATTATAAATTATCTGGTCTCAGGTATTTGGTTATACTATCACAAAATGGAAGAAGACATGGGGGCTGAGTGTTTCAATCAGAGGGAACTGAAAGAGCCAAGTCCCTACACCAGACAAGAACATCCAGATAGGTAGGTGGCACAGGAAGGGGGGAGCGTAGATGTACTAAAATGCGCCAGAGGAGAGTAGAAGATGAGATAAGGAAGGGACAGGCAGTGAGATGTGGGGGGCCTCACAGGCCACTGAAATGACATTATAATAAAAGCTCTGAGATCAAAGGGGAATCATTATAGGGTTCAAAGGCAGAGAACCAACATAGTCCGAATTACATTTAAAAAGACTCTGGCTAGATTAGAAGTAGGGAGACCTGTTAGCAGCTCCTGCAATAATCCAGGCTAGAGATAATGGTTGCCCGGACTAGATGAGGACTTGAAGGTGTTGATTACTTTGTAGATTTTTGAAAACATACAATAACAAACACATACAAAAATGTAATGAAATCAGAAATTCTATAAAAATTGGTAGTTTTATTTTGCTGTGGGCAAGATGCATAGTAGTGGGCCTCCAAAACTGATTTCTAATTCTAGGTCTACTTATCTATGCAAACTTGAAGTCTCTATACTTTATCTACATAATCAGTTAAATGAGGATTTTTCTTAAGAGGGTCCCTAAATCCCCTTTAAGCTTTGAGAATTACAAAATAGGCTATTATTCTGGGTGAACCAAAATCAACTTTAGTCATATTAGATGCTGTCAGATAATTCTATTTTTTTTATTCTTTTATTTATTCCTTTAATACTGACTTATAGCATGGTAGAGAGCAATGTATGAATTATTTGAAAGTAAAGTGAGGAAAATATACAGAAAGTATTTGCCTTCTTTTCATAGAATTATTAGACTTTAGGGTTGCTCTGTTTGGAATAGAGAGTGGTCTTTCATCTTTTTTGTTAGTCTGTCATAAAATTATCATTAGTTTATGATTCGCTACCTCCATTTACAGTATTATTAAATGTTCCTTAAAACATTATGGTATACGCGGACCAGAAATGAAATATTTAACTGCTGAATAACGTGGTTTTAGCGTAACTAGAAAAATGTATGAAGCAATAATTTTATAATATATGACTTAGTTATGCATTCATATCCTGTGCATCAGCTTTGAGACATTCTCATGGTGATCTCCATTATGTGAGATCTATTCAACTGAACAAGCTGATGACTGAATCAAATGTAACTAAGACAAACCATTACTTAACAAATATCTACTGAACACTTATTATGTACCAGACACAGTTCTAACCAATGAGGAAACTATACTGATCTGTGGTCCCTGCACTTGAGAATCTCACGGTGTGAGCTGGAAGACAATTTAAAATACATTTAAACATAAAGTATGTGACTAAGTGCTACCATGAGAGGCATTATCATGAAGTGAACTCCATCACTTAGGTGTGATAGTGTGCCATCTATGCGACCTCTTTACGCCTCAAGATCTTCACCTGAAAATAAAGACATAAGGATTGTTTTAAGGACTACTTTGTGCATGACTAATTATAAATGTTCAATAAAAATCACTTATTACTTTTATTATTGTTATGAAAGTTATTATGGTTTAGCAATTTAAAAGCAAAAGTCTATGAAAGTGCAGAGGTAGGAACATTGCCCTTTTAAATGTCTAGACATGGTTATCACAAGACAAGCATAAAGGAGGCAGAGTGTACTGGGAAAAAGAGCATAAGGTTTAAAATCAAGTAAAGCAAAGAGTTTAAATCCTAGCCTTGCCATAGATTATGTGACCTTGGCAACTTACTAAACTTCTATGAGCCTTAGTTTTTTCCTATATAAATGGAGACAACCTACCTTGCAGTGTTAAGTGCAATCTCTTTGAAAGGTAATAAACATCTAAAGTGCCTAGACCAGGGCTCAGCATATGAAGAGTTTTTTTTTTTTTTTTTAAATAAAATGTAGCAATGTGATATTATTAGTATTATGAAAATAGGTGCAGCTTGAATGAGGACATCGAAGTTCTAATTTAAGTGATCACTCTTACTTCTAGATGTATTACACCTTGAATCAGCATTAAGTCTCTTTACAGGCTTGTTTGTTTTTCAGTCTTCAATAATATTGAGAGTCTTACAGTAGACCTTCTTTTTTTTTTTTTTGTCTTTTGTCTTTTTTCCGTGTCCGGCAACGGATCGCAACCCTCAGTGTTGCCCCCGTACCGGACCGGGGACCAGCAACGGGATCGCAAGCCTCGGTGTTGCTCCCGCGCCTCGCTCAGCGAGTGAGCGGGAGCCGGTCTGTATGTGGGATCCGAACCCTCGGACGGGAGCGCCGCTGCGCTTCCCAAGCGGCGCACCATCCAGTGCACCACCGGGCCGGCCCTAGACCTTCTTTAACTTAGGAAGGAAGGGACACTTTTAAGAAGAAAATGGGTAAAACAAAATCCCTGCATCTTCTCCATTATTGGAATAGACAGTTTCTTTTAAAACCTTTTCATGTAGAGTTTTATCTTTTTTGTTTAAGCTGGAAATCACATAAATTCTTCTCATCTGTCTTCATGTTGAAATACTAAGATTATCACATTGCCACAGTCCTGAGAGGGAGCGCCCCTTGGGTTATTGTAAAACTGGAAGGTTATGATGTACAGTTTAAGCTAATGAAGACAGGCTTCCAGTCAGGCTGTGGAGTCACTCCCTGCGGTGAGGTCATTAAATAGCCAGGAATGAGACACGACTATAATTAGAGAAGTATTAGGCGTTAGTGATCCCGGTGACCAGGAGCCTGTGCCCAGTGGACTAGTCAGACTGGCTGGCTACCCACCCAAAGCTGTTTCCTCCATCATTCAACGTCAGAAGCAATATAATGAGCTGTGGACTAGCAAATTTCATTGAGCTGAAACTATCCATTCAAAAAAATATAAAATGTTTCTGAAAAGCTTTTTAGATTTTAGGCTTGAAAATTGCATATGTTTAGAGCAAAACAAAAAGAAAAACATAGTATCCAGTAGCACAGCAGACTGATAAAGTAAAACAAGGCAAAAACAAACCTCGAAACTATGAGTGGCAAATCACAGGGTATTATCACACCATTGTTCTCCCTAATCATTCCCAGGAACAGAAAGCAGAAAAGCCAACAAGGTAGTAACAGTTGTTATATTTTTCCACAATGTATATTTGTTAAAAATGCAGCAAGGGTTCATTGTCAGGCATCCCAGTGTGGTCCGCAGACTAACAGGCCTAGAATATTTTGAAAATGTGATCTTTGGGAAACATGGCAGAAATGCTAGTTTACCTTCATTGTTTCACAGATGAAGAAATCAAAGCTGAGGAGGAACAGAAGGAGAATTAGTATAACCATAGCTATTATTAATTAAAATACATTATGTATGTTTTTAAACTTTATTTTAATTCCTTTTCATTGTCTTGATCCTCATTCCCATCCAATGAAGTAGTGACTTACCATTACTCACACCTTATCCATGACAAAACTAAGTAACAAACAGGACATGTAAATTATAAGTGCCTGTCTTTGAGATCACTTGCTTCCAGGCTCTAGTACTTAAGACAATAGTGAAGAAATACAAGGTTTTTGCAATATGGAACTTTTTCTAATGGTTGAGAGCAACATTAAGAAAGCATACAAATACTTAAAAATTTTTTGAAAGAAATACTATAAAGAAAATAAAGCAGGATAATGGGATAGAGTGTGACTTGGGGTGAGGGAGCACTTTTGGGTTGTTTTTGTTTTTGAAATGGTGACATTGGAGCTGAACTCTGAATATGAAGAAAATAGCCTTGCAAAGAAAGACCCAGGAAAAGGCATTGCAGGTAAAGGGAGCAGCAGATGCAGAGGCTCTAAGGTAGGAATAATTCTGGTGATTTTGAGGAAGAGAGGATAGTGTGGCTCGAGCTTAGCGGGTAGATGGGAAAATCGTGGGAAGGGGGTGGCAGAGACAAGCAGAACATGGAGCCCGTGGTTTCTGAGGCACTTTAAAAATACTGATGCCTGGACTTCACCTCTTGCCACTTCTGCAATCCCGACTCAGTTGTTTTTAGGGCCCCAGAACAAAAGTTTTTTTCAATTATTTCAGATTAAATTTACGTGTACAAGGGTTGAAAACCATTATGAGAATGGTTGTAAGCCATAGCAGGAAGTGCTTAGAATTTGATAAAGAGGTTAAAGGGAAAGAAGTAGAACAAAGACTTAAATGAATCTACCAAATATTTCTCAGATATCCACCAATTTATCCTCGTGTGGTCATGCAGCCCAATGAGACAAACAAGACGGGTTGTCTGATTTCTTGTAAATCACTTCATAATTACTAAAGACAAATAATTTCTGTATTTATCAATATTGCTATTGCTGCATTATCCCTTTTCTTCATAACCTTAAAATTTAGGTTGATAATTAACCAGAGTTTATCTAGATCGAGCTGTGCGAAAGATTATTATATTTTTTTAAAGATGTTTTGTAAGTCAGGGGCTATCCACAAAAATAAAACTGCTCAACTCATGAGTTTGGCAACTATAGCCAGACAAGCCAGGTAACTCAGGCTAATTATCTGTACAGACTTTTTTCCCCCCCTGAATCTATGTGTACATTTAACAGAATAAGCTAAATCAACTTCCTGCTTTCTCCAAAGCAGCATAGTCTTTTCCCATTTATTTCCATGTTTTTGGTTGTTTCTTATAACTATCCTCTTATGTTCCTTGATTCAATTTTGAAAATCTTGCTTCATTAGATTAACAAAAAGCACCTTCAACTATTTAGACTAAAGCATCCTGTGTATTACCAGTCTGATTGTCAATTACAGTGAATTTTGTATGAGGAAGCAGAGATCAACAGTAAAACCACAGAAAAATGTAGTCCTTCCAGTCTCTCCTTAAGTGGGTGTGGTTTTCTCCAGGGCAGTCTTAATAGACTTGTCAGCCAGTCTTCCTAATCACTGATGCTTGCTGATACAGCTCACCCATCACAACTCATTTCACAGTCCTGTTTCATCAGAAAGAAAGAAAGAACTTTGATTTACTGCTAATTAGAGTAGCCACGTTTCCCCAGGCTCAGGCAACATTTTGAGTGATAATGTAACCAAAAACCAGGTTTTTGTGATAAGTCAGGACAATTTAATGAAATAGAGAAGACATTATTTTCTCTCTGAAATACGCACACGATATCACTTCTGCATCAGACAGGAAGACTGAAAATATTGAAGTCACTTTTCTCAGATTATAAAGATCCAGAGACGGGAAATTATTCCAGATTGCTAAATCAATCTGAGAAGGTTTGTATAAAACAAATTTTAGTCTTCTGACTCATTGTCAGACAAATTGTAAACAAACAGGTATAGAATTGCTATCACTCCTCAGAAAGTGTTTGCTTGTTTAGCTGAGAATTAAACCAGACATTACAAGCAGGTTACAAATATGGATTCATTTGGGAAGAGGGGCCAAAAAAAAAAAAAGGTATAGAATGTGAAGATGTGGATTGTGTAGTTCCCAAACGTAAGCATTTTAGTATGGGCCACAAGGAGAGCAACTCAACAACCTTGCGAGTGTCTAAGTATAAAAGGCAAAAATTCTGTGGTTAAAAATGCTCTCAACCATTGTATTTATATCACTCAAAATTCCTAAGGTTGCAGGTTGCTGTTTTTAGATATCCTCAATTTCAGTGCCACCAATTTTATCTAATGATTTGGTTTATTGGGGGAGGAGGACGAGTCTGAGGAGAGGAATATAATGTTCTAATTGTTTTACAAAGAAAAAAGTGAGCATGTCTGAAGTTCACTCTAATGTATACACATTAGAGGAGGGGTACATTAGTGTTTCAGAAGTTTATATTTGTTGGGATTATAGGCTCAAGGAAAAAAGATCCCCTATGCATTTTGAGAAATGACAATGAAATGTGTATTTCCCTCAAACACATCAAGAAGTTCCCCAGTAAATAAAGTGAACTTAGAGTGGTCCATTGACTAGACAGGCCAGGAGACAGGGCAATTGTGAAAATTTCACCCGTAGCCCTCAAAATTCTGCTTTACTTTCTGAAGAATGAATCTATTCTGGAATAAAGCAATCAGGGGCCTTTAAATAATTAAGTCTGTAAGATGCAATAATCAGGTCTCAAGCCTCTGTTTCACAATATATTCATTTACAAAAGCTTGCTGAGCATTTACTATGTTCAAAATCCCTTTATATATTTATATGACAGTCCTTCCCTAAGAAAAACTAAGCAAGAATATAGCACAAGACAGCAAACAAGTGTCATAGAGATAGTTCTGTTTGTTAGAAACTGTAAAAAAAAAAAAAAAGGGAATGTGACTATATGGTTGTTTTTCTGGGGGGGGGGTTGTTTTTAGATTTTGCTTTTTAAATACTGAATTAAACAGACAAAATGTATAGCTAGTATTAAATTCATATATTTTTAAAAGTTAGAGGTTATTTCTAATAGATTAGAAGACAGCTGGTATTTGTCCCAATGCAGACAGAGAGTATTTTTTATTTAGGGCTACCTTTTTATCCGACAGAGTAAATGTAGCATTCCAAAGTATCTAACCTGCTAAATAACATGGAAAAATCTCTGACATTGAGATTTGCCAGTCTCAGACTTTTCCACCAAAATATCCGTAATTGGTACCCAGAATAAAAGAAACATTTGCTCCTGAAGTGTCTGTTTAGCCTGAAACCAGACTCTCAAGGTTTAATTTTTTTGAAGGCATGTATTTTTAAAACTGTAATGGATTTTGTATGCTATGCAGATATTATACTATGCGTTTTGTCTTAATATATTTTCCACCCAGAGATAGAGAAAAATTGACACTCAATGAAGATGTGCCATCACGCTGGACCTGGCATACCACCCAGCCCAGAATAAAACAGCTCTTAGAAGTATGTGCATCCTAGATGTAAAGCAGCTCATTAAAAATTGACACTCAATGAAGATGTGCCATCACGCTGGACCTGGCATACAACCCAGCCCAGAATAAAACAGCTCTTAGAAGTATGTGCATCCTAGATGTAAAGCAGCTCATTAATGAAAGTGGCAATATATTGATGCAGCTTTTTTTCTATAAAAATAATTCACTCTATAAAATTAAAACTACCTTTACAGCACTTATTGAATTAAAAAAAAACGTACTTTGGTTGGCTTTTTTAAGCTCAACCCCAGCCTAGAAACTGAAGGACTCCAAGTTGTAACCAAACCCACAATTGTTATATGACCTTGAACAAGCCAAGTAGGCTGTGGCCATGATTATGTATACAAACCGCCTACAAGGGGTGTCATGTGAAGGTCAATGTGTTTATGCCAGCTGTTTTTGTTACACAAGCAGAAAGCCACACAGTTCTTCTGGCTATGGCAGTCAGAGTAGATGCCAGCACAACTGTAATGAACAGACACCAGAAACAGGATGATTATACAGACCAAATTCAGAGTTGAAACAATTATGAGAATTAATCAAGTAAACAAACATTATTGTCACGAAGACTCTAATAATTTGGGTGAACTATGCAATTGATCATATAATCAAAGTAATTGTTGAAAACTCCAATGTAGATTGTTTTACACATATGGCATTCCTGGTGACTAACATGTATTTTTCATTAAAAAAAAATGTGATAGCAAAACCAAAAATAAATTATATCACTCCATTAGAAAACTTTAAGCTCTCAATAATTAATATGCTGGAGCAATTGAAATTTTAAATAGCCAGATGACTTTAAAAATTATTGCAAAGGAGTAGTCATGCATTGGCAAAATTTGGTTTATAGTAAATGGAGTATAATTTTAACATAAGATCTGAATTGTTAAAGTAAAGGAAAAGCACTTAAGCTCAGTAGTATATTTACTCAGTAAGATAAATGCATGGGTCTTATTTACTTTGCAACCTATATTTCAACCTACATTTTAGATTGGCCTAAACACATAATGGAAGCCAAAAATTCCTGTGGAGTACCAGTCTATAGAACCCAACCCAGAAATTTTAATCATACCCAGTGATAATTACTGCACACAGCTAATGGCCTTCTTTTAAGTCAGGAGGTCTGAGGTTACAACTTCATAATGTCAAATAAACAGTAGGTTTAGCTAGCTCAGTAAAGAACCAAAATCAGGCAAAGTAATCTGTTTGCAATTTTATTTTTCTGTCTGTTATAGTAATATCATAATTTCATACTTATCATACACATTGAGAAACATGACAACTGTGGAAATTGATAGAGCATTTAATATTAGAATTGGAAGATGCTTTAACAAAATCTAATGCAAATAAAATACCACATTAATAAGTGGAAATTCTTCGTAAAATATATGAGGCCGTATAATACTAATTTATATAAATCTCATATTAATTTTTTTCTTTTTCACTACTCTATTAAAATAACTAATATCCAGACTTTTTGAAAGACTTTCCAAAGTTAATGTTCCCAGTGAATATCAGAAATATTAGAACCCTAGTTTTTGATATTTTTTTATTCTGTATGTGTATTAATATTAATTTTATAGGAATGCTTTTTAATTTTTTATTGTATATATTTAAGGTGTACAACATGATGCTTTTTATGCATATAGATAGTGAAATGATTGCTATCAGTAAGCAATTAACCTAGTCATCACCTTCCATAGATACTTCTTATTTTGTATGTGTGTGTGTGTGTGTGTGTGTGTGTGTGTGTGTGTGTGTGTGTGTGTGTGTGTTAAGAACATCTAAAATGTACTCTCTTAGCAGATTTTCAATATAAAATACAATATTATTCAATTATTCAATATTCTTTATACAATATGTAAAATGTAGACCAAAGGTTTTACATATATACATATATATATTTACATATATATATATATATATATAAATACACACACATATATAATCACTTGTATATGTGTGTGTGTGTACTTGTACATAAAATGAGTAAGATGGCCATATAGTTCATAATCAAACCAGGATACTTTCATTAATGAAGGATGCTATTTTACTTCAAGACATCAAGCATAAACTGGGTTTGTCCTGGGCTAAAAGAGACACTTGTTCATCCTGGAAAGGGTCATAATATCTTCATGTAAAAACAGTAGGGGAAGGAGTTATCAGCTTGCTTCTTAATCACAGAATATGTGAGATTTCACAAACGGAAAGATACTCTATTCCCTATATCATTAAGAGCAGAGAGTGTATCCCAGGCATCAGATGTGGAGTAGATGCTTACATATGATGTGACTGGATATAGGGGACATAGAGCCATTTAACCAAACCTAATTAAAGTTGAAAGTTTAAGAATATGCAAAGACCACGGGAAGTAGATTGATTCATAACAGCTTTGTTAAATTTTTAAATCATAGGACAAAGTTCATGAAACTAATTTTTAACAGAAGTTTTAACTAAAACTGAATTAAAAGCATAAGTTAATTTCACAAATTCAGTTATAAATAAGCCTACTACTTTCCAATAGATGTGGATTCATAGCTTAGGATAATGTATATATATATATTTTTTTATTTTCAAAGTAATAAATTAGACCTTTTTTTTATTAGATTTATTAGTAATCATATCAGAAAAAGCAAGTTTTACAATGATTTACCTTATTTATTTGCATGACAATCCAAAAGTTGTTGTATTAGATGATGAGGCATGGTTTTATCCATCAAACAGGTAACAAGACTAAAAATTGTATCATTTATTTTCTCATTCGACAATTATTTACCTCAGTGATTCTTAAACATTAGCAGAGATGAGTCACCTGGGGACTCATCAAAACACAATTGTTGGACCCCATCCCCAAAGTTTTGGATTCAGCAAGACTGTAGTGAGGTCCCAAAACTGACATTTCTAACATGTATCTCAATAGTTTCCAGGTTATTCTGATGCTGTAAGCCGAGGCACCACACTTTGAGAACAACTAATATATTGAATGTGCAGTATCTTCCAGGTAGTGTGTTGCTGGGGATACAACAGCAAACAGCAAAATAGACAAACATTTCTGCTCTCATGGACCTTCTGTTCTAATGGAGGGAGACAGACAATAAATAAATAATTAAAATACATAGCATGGTAGGCAGTGGCAAGTACAATGAAGAAAAGCAAAATAGGAAACAAGGCATAGGATGAAGTGGTAAGTGTCATGTGATGTAGAAGGCAAGATTTGACCGAAGACCTTAAAGAGCTGGAGACGGAGTCAGAAATATCTAGAGGAACAGTAAGTTTAAATGTCCTGAGGCTGGAGTTCACTGGCCAAGTTTATTAAAGACATGAGCAAGGTCAGGGTGGCTGGAGTGAGCCATAGGAAGAGGAGAAGGAAACAAGGCAAAGAGGCAATGGGAGAACCAGTTCAGGTGAGGCAGTGTAGCTCCTTGGGAGGTCTTTGGCTCTTATTGTAAGTGACATGGAAGCCATGGGTGAATTTTGAACAGAGAAAGGGCAATAGCTGATTTGTATTTTGCTACTAGGCTGAAGATAAGAGAATTAAGTTGAAGAAACAGGTGTAAAAGATATATAAAGATGGGAGTTGTCAACATATTGATTTTATTTAAAGCTGTGAAATTGATGAGCTCACCAAAGGAATGAGTATATCTTGAGAAAAGAAGTAGTTCAAGAACTAACCCTGGGGAAATTCAACTTTACAAGTCACAGAGATAAAATAAGAAGAGATCAGCAAATAGGCTAAGAAGGAGAAGTCATAAAGTAGGATAAAACCAGCAGTGGGGGGGTATTCTGGAAACCAAGTGAAGAAAGTGGAGTCCAGGAAAGAGTTCATCAGCTGCCAATAGATCAAGTAAGACGAGTACTGAAAATTAAGTCCTCACTGGAGGACAATGGTGGTGATGACCATGGAAACCAAGTGAAGAAAGTGGAGTCCAGGAAAGAGTTCATCAGCTGCCGATAGATCAAGTAAGACGAGTAATGAAAATTAAGTCCTCACTGGAGGACAATGGTGGTGATGACCAGAGCTGTTTCCGTGCAGTGGTGGAGACTGAAAGCTCAACTGGAGTGTTGCCCTGTGAGAATGGGAGGAGAGCTGTTAGAGAGAGAGGGCACAGGCCACTCATTGGAGGAGTTTTGCTGTTAAAGAAAGAAGAGATATGAGTAGCAATTGGAATAGAATGTGAGATCAAAGAAGAGTTTTTGCTTTTCTAAGATGAGAGAAAGCACTGAAAATTTTTAGACTGATGGTTATGATCCAGTAGAGGTAGAAAAACTGATGATGCAGAGAAACAGTAATATATCACTAATACTGGAGCGATATAGTCTGTCTTCCACATCCAAAGGTTCTGCATCTGCAGATTCAACCAATCATGAATGGGAAATAGTTTTTTAAAAAATCCCAACAATTAAAATAGCAATGTAAGAATAAAAAATAACATAAATAAAAAATACAGTATAAAAACTATTTCCATAGCATTTATATTATATCAGGTATTATAAGTAGTCTAGAGATGATTTAAAGTGTATGGGAGGATGTGCATAGGTTATATGCGTATCCTACATCATTTTCTACAAGGGATTTGAGTGCTGAAATTGGGTGGGCTGAGAAATGTAGTAGGATTGCTAACAGGACTAACACAATCAATCTGATATTTTGAAATTATTATTTCACTTAAGATCACCTGGATGTCTTTCCAAGTATTTGAAGAGCTACTGATAAGAGCCGTGTGTACCCTCCCAAGATCTCCCTTATTAGAAATGTGTACAAAAAATGTAGGTCATTTGTTGGTCCTGTCAGTGAATCTCTTCATACAGAAATTTACTAAGCTGGGTTTCAGAGTAAGTTGAGATAAAATATGCTATAATATTTAACATAAATATGGGATGGATATACTATAATTTATACAATCTTTTTATTGTCCTTGAAAACTTCAAAAGTGTGTCTCAGCTGAGATAAAAAGGTATTAATTGGATAGAAATTTTCATGAGGTAGCCAGTCAGACCTCTTGTCCATTGATTCTTAACTTTTTTGTCAGGGGAATTCTAGTGTTCTGTGAATTCTTCATACACATGTGGCCTAATTTTGATCCATACACAGGGTTCTTGTTTTTGTTTTTTTTCTACAATAAAGATATGTGGTTTTATGGCAATGTCTGTCAGGAATGATACTCTCCAGAGGTTATTAATGGACAGGTACAACTTACTGTGATAAATAAAAAGAGTAGTATAAGTCCAAAAACAAGGCACAGAAACATGTAAAAACTGAACCTGTTAAGTGTACAGTCTAGTCAAGACAGTAGGAAATGTTAAGAGTCAGCAATAGACCTCTAAAAGACATCTAATGGAATACAGTAATAGCTGCAGATGCCTCTATGGATATTCTGAAGATTTCTCATAGTCTTCATGAAGAAGACCTTGGCTTTGTCTGAGACAGTCCTCTAGTTTCAAGTGCAGATTTCCATTTGAGGGAAAAACGGCAGTTTTTCCTCATTCACGTGCTCCTTCTCTGCCTATCAGTTAGAGGAGGATTTAGAAGGAAAAAACTTAAAGATTTGATCCTCACCTTTAAGAAGCTTCCAGTTTAGTCAAGAAGTAGTCTATACATGAAGTAACAATACAAAAAATAATTCAAGCTAGTAAACTGCAAATATTTAAGGTTCAAGAGACTAATGAAGATAGTAAATATTTTTCAGGGTCAGCAAAATCATGGGACAGTTTGGTGTTGAATCATGCTGCTGCCTGCTGAGAGGTCCAGAAATCCTCTGGTCTTTGTTCTGAATGGCTGGGGAGCTTTTTAGAAGTACAAGCTCCTGGCTTCCCCCATAGCTCTGCTCTATGAGGCTTGTGAACCACAGCATCTACCCCACACATGGTGCATAAGCTGTAAAAGGAGTTGCTTCTTCTAGAAACTTCTATTTTCTTGTTTCAACTAAATCACTCAGATATTATTATTTATCAAGAAAAGAGTGAAGAAAGAACACTGTCAGCATTGTCAAGAGAAATGGCTTCTTTGACCCACTTCTGTCTAAGGACGGTAGACTTCTGATCAAAACAAAATCCAGAAGGTTGAAGACATGAAATAGAATTATGCTCTTTTATCTTACGGAAGAATTATACATTTCACATATATGATGTTACATAAATCCATTACTATTAGAGCACACATTTCTGTCAATTGGAAACTAGCAAGATCTCATTTAGTTTTACAAATTCTTCTCAGATGTCACTCCCTTATGCAGCCATCCTGACCACAACCTAAAAGGAATTATTGCTCTCCCCTCTGAAAGGGTATTTTTCCTGTATATACCACCATATTGCATTATTACCAAATACTGTAATTAGTTGTGGACTTGTATAGTTTTCTTATTGAATATGAGCTCCATAAAGGCAGAAACTATATCTTTGTTGCTCAGCATGGTATCCAGTGCCTAATAAATGTCCAGCAAAATGTGAAACAAATTGTCTACCATGAATGTCATTCCATTTAATTGACTCCAGAAGATAGGAAACTATTTTTCAGTAACTAGTTTAGACTCTGCCTTCACACACCAAATGTCTTTTAAAGAAAATAAACAAAAAATAAAACATTTAATTCTGTTTTCAAGATTCCTTGATAATATACAATTGAACATCCATTTGTTTTCCTAGTTTTTTTTACCAGTTGATATTGTCTAAGTCAGTAGAATGATAAGTAGCTACAAAAAATTTCTCAATTCCCCCTTGAATATGTGTTTGTGTATGTATTATACGTATACATACATTAGGTCGACTTTATTTGTTGGGAGCCTGAAGCCCCACACCCCTTCTTGTGAGACCACTCCTACGTGACAATCCGTATACATACATTAGGTCGACTTTATTTACAATGTAAAAAAAAATGTAAATTTACTGCGTAAACTGCATTACATCACTTGGGTGTCAGCTCGTGGAAAATAATGTATTTTACTTAAATGCTCCTTCTTATATTCTAATTATACCCATTATTCCATTATTTCCTGTAATAGACATTTTTTTCTTATTGTCCAGAAACAGTAGCTGCCCAGTTAGATTTTGATGAATAGATGGATAGATGAATCCATTGATAAGTGAAACAGAATCATGGCGTTAAATAATATTTGCATTATTTATTTATTTTATTTTTATTATTATTTTTTTCCTTTTTGTCTTTTTTCGTGACCGGCAACGGATCGCAACCCTCCCTTTAAGTCAAAGACTGGTTGTCTATTGCTCACCTCATACCCATAATGCCTTAGCATGATGTCTGGTAAATGGAGACATTCGTTAGCATTTGTTATATTAATTAATTTATCGCATTCAGAACTAGAGAGTCTTAACTAAACAAGAGGTGGCATCAGTTCTATTTCTGTGTTTTATTGTTATTTTTTTCCCACTTAATTCTCATTCCATCTGGATCTGATGATTGTGGTATGTGATGTGAGCTTATTTACCGATGCTTTCTAATATGTTGCTATGTCTGATTGACAAAGTAAATCTTCCTTACCCCTCCTTTAAAAATATTGTAGTAATTTTTTTCCAGTTTGTCACTCTAGGTGAAGTGAAGTTTATTCTAAGTAAAGTCAGACTGGTTGGGTTTATGTCTTGGTAGCTCCACTTATTAATTTTGCACAATCTGGAACAAGTTGTATAACTTCTATACCTCGGCTTCCTTGTCATTAAGAAGGACACAGTAATAAGCACCTCCTCAAGGGGTTATTACTAGGGTTAAATGTGCTAATATATGTAAAACTTAAAAGTAAACTTAAAACTTTAAACTAGCTTGAACTTAGCTGCCTGGCACATAGAGATGACTTAGTACATAGTAATGATGATGATTTTTTTCATCAAATTTTCCCCTAAGAAAACCATTTGAAATCTGATGGAAATGACATTGAACCCATAAATTTGCAAGGATTTAATATATTTATAGTATGAATTTTTCCATGAGTGTCACAGTTCCATTTAATCATGTCTTCTATAGTGCCTCTCAGTGCAGTCTCCTCACACGGAACCTGTCTCCTCATCCCTCAACACACACACATTTTTTCCTTATGGTTATTTCCAAATATTTTACATTTGTTGTGCTATTGTAAATGGCGGATTTCTATCATACTTTCTAAATAGTTAAAAGCAAAATCTAAGTTATTGAGTTTTATATATTTATCTTTCAAGCAGCAACTTCATTTAATTCAAGTGAGACCTTCAATTGGTTCTCTTTGGATAACTTGGGAGTACAAACATATTGTCTGAAAACAATGGTCATCTTGTGTGTCATTCCAATAGTTTATTTCTTACTTTTGCTTCATGTGACTTAATCCATTGGATTGATGTACTAGAACACTTTTTGACAAAATGTTTTTTCCAGAAGCTAGTTGTGTGGAGTGTTAACATGTGCTTTGAAGATAATAGGTAGCATTGTTAGATAAGTCTGGGAAGCACTGAGTTAACTCAACTAAAGTTCTTTTATTTGTATAGGAATCTGAGACCTAGAGAACAACCTGCCCAGAATCACACAACCAGACTGAAACTAGAAATTGAGTGGTGATTCTTAAAAAAATTGTGTCATAAAAATATGCTACAAATGATCAGTGAAAATGAAAGAAATAAAAATGATGAAAAAGTTAGGTTATGCAAAACATAACAAAGAATGTAAGTGGCCTATTACAGGGGTCTTAAACCACATTCCTATATTTTCTATTAGCTTCATTTATTAGTTGAAAGGCAAAAAATTAGTCAGTGAGCTCCTTGGTATTTACTGATGACCTGGATAATTTATTGCAAGCAGCTCAGTTACCCTCTAATTATTTGTCATCCACATTTGCAAAGTAAGAATTAGTAGATGAGTACTTTTCTGTATGCGATGTATTTGCTCTTAGAGAAAAAAAATGCATAAACTGATGGCTATTTTATGAATGTCAAAGGAATCAATTATTTGCAAGATATCTATTATAAATCATTACTAATTTGCAAAAGATTTGGGAAGAGTTTCCAAACTGAGATTGTTATACACACCTGTATTCAACAAGCATTTATGAAATACATGCTATACCTTATTACAAGATGAATAAATATGAATAAAATAGAAAAGCAGTCCTCAAAATACAATATAATGACATTAAGGCAGATAAGTATGCGAAAACTAATTGACAAATGACAGACTTAAACAATATAGAAGACACATAAAAACAGTGTTATGAGAGTTAAAATGAACGGGGGGGATGGGGAAATATTTCATATATAGTGTATATATACATTATATTTTTTCAGCCTTTCTTGCTAAGAAATCTTCCAATTTAATAATAACATGATTATATATGAAACAATTGCTACAATAAAGATACATAAAAAGTTCTGTGGGAGGGAGCCATATCAGAGGTGTGTTTATAAGATGGAGTAAAACTCTCATGACTGGAGAAGGTAAGTAAAGCGTTTGAATCAAAAGTAGCAGCACAGACAAGGATAGGAAGATATAGAAGACTACAAGGATCAGCCATTAAAAAGACAGTCATCATTTATGGAGCATGTACTATATACTAAGCATTTCAAGTACATTATCTCCTTTAATCTCATAACAATCTATGGAGAAGTTTCTGTTATCCTCATTTTATTTAGAAGGAAACTGAAACTTCTAGGGATTAAGAAATTTGCCCATTGTCTCAAGTGATAATTTGCATAGTAGAATCAGAGTCAATTTTGTCTGACCACAAACTGTGTGCTTTTACCATTATGTCTATGTCAATGAAGGACAGGAATGGTAGAGAAAACTCACTGAGGTGAGTGTGCAAAAGAAATCTCAGAAGAGGTTATAAATGGTCTGTATGCAAGTTAAAAAATAGAAACTTTTTATTCTCTGGGTAGTAACTACCACAGTTAACGGTAGTAAAATTCAGTTTATGAGCATTTGCAGAACGCTGGTTAAATATTAGGTACGTTACTGAACAGGAGAGGGACTGGAGGAGGCAATAGACGCTCTTAGGGCAGAGAATTGAAGGAGGTACTCACCCTCTGGCTCATCTGGTCCTGATGCTGAGTGTGTTACACATGAGAAGATGTTGAATGCAACTCTCATTGGAAGTTTCACCAGAAGCAATAAAGGATGAAAACAATACGATAGGCAGCAAATACTCCCACACTACAGAGCAAAATATTAACAGGGCAAAGTAAGAGATGATGAAAGCTGTTTCGCTCCCAGCACTGATTACTCGTGCCAAGCTTATTCCAGGGCTAGAGAGGTTAAGGCAGAAATCTTTAAAGCCTGTGCTGTAGCAGTCTCCTCGGGCACTCTGCTCTCTCTTGGGACAGGAAAGATTGTTTTGCATCTCAGGCCGTTTGAAAAGGGCCTAAGATATCTAGCATGATATGTGCCCCTGGAGGTTAGGGTACAAAGACAGCTAGATTTTCTGAGGCAGCAGAACAAGGAGAATAACAGGGGAAACTGCACTTCCACTGGTGATAGCAAGATAAGACTCTTGGGGAAAAAAAATTACAATACTTAGAAAAAAATGCAAAAGGAGGACTGGAAGTTCTTTTGGTGTTATACACTGCAACATTATTTAATTATCTTAAGAAGGTGTTCATCATTAAGTTCCAGTCTATGAAATTACATGTTTACCGGCAGATTCTTGTCCAGTAGAGATGCAAATTGTTTTTACCAGAAAAGACAATCCCAAATGTTACAGTTTTACTGATCTTTAGGACATTAATCAGTTTTGTATATAACCTATGAAATATTTTCTAACATTTTTCTTCAGTACCTATACGTACTTAGTTTCCCAAATGCTCTTTGAACTGGCTTTACTGTCCTGCAGGCTCTCTTATTAATGAGTCAAATAAATATTTCACAAATGCTCACTGTATACCTGACTTTCACTGTATGAAAGTTATGTATATAACTTTCTTAAAATTATATTTCTGCAATTTAATTTTCCCACAGACTACATTAGGGTTAAATGAAAAACAGGCAACCTGCACCTTCTTGAAAGAGACCTCATCCAGGAAGGCCATCTGGAGGGGTCAAGTGATTCATCAGAACAGTGACCAGGAAAGCTGAAGGGTGGAAGGGAACCTGGAGATCACTAGCCAGAAAAGGCATTCCATGAATCCATGGAATTGCACTTGAAAGTTTCTTGCAGAGAAATGTCTGAGGAATATCCAGTAATATCTTATGGGAAAGTCAGTTTTGGCATCTGGCAAGCCTGTAAGTTTCTGTTGCACGTTCTTCAGTGATACAACCAGCCATTTCACAACAGCACCTACTACTGAGCCCTTTTACCTCAATCCATTTTCCCTTCTAGGCAAAATTCAGAAATTAGAAGTCATGCTAGCTAGTGGGTGAGAAGAATAAATCTGAGGAAGAGAAAATGAACCATCCATACATCTTGGGGAAATGGCGAATAGAATCTTAAGATTTATATTGCTTGGAGTTACATACTACATTACAATGGAATGTGAATTTTAATTACTAAATGAGACGAGGAAGAGAAAATGAACCATCCATACATCTTGGGGAAATGGCGAATAGAATCTTAAGATATATATTGCTTGGAGTTACATACTACATTACAATGGAATGTGAATTTTAATTACTAAATGAGATTTTTCTTATAATTTAAATGAACCAGAAAAGTTGTTCAACCTACCTAAAGTTAGTCCAGGTACAAAGAAAACAGAAAAACTATCCCAAGGGGAGTTTTAAAGATAATGGGAAAAGGAATAGAGTTGCTTTATGATTGCTCTCTATTGAATCCTGGGTTTTTGGTCTGTTTTTTAATATAATGGCTGGAGTTTTATGATCACATTTAATCTTTACAGAAACTGTATGAGATGGGTAGTAACCACTGTCTTCGTTTGGCTAGCAAGTCCCTGTAACTGACAACCTCACCCTAGCCACAAGGAAGGGTATAGAAATTAGACATAATGCCCCATATTCTTGACCACAGTAACTGACTTGGGAATGAGCACGTGGCCCATAGGCCAAAATGTGCATTCATCCCTAGGTTTTTATTTTTCCTTGTTGCATCTGATGGATAGAAGACTTGTTTCTCTCTGGTACTGGAGCTGAGGATGTCAAAGCCCTGTTTTTATCACGTGGAGAAAGCCCAGCTCTAGTAGGATAGAATGAACCAATACACAAACAGTAACAGAAACAAGATAAAGCCCTGAAGAGCATCCGGCCTTGGATCCCATCCTTCCTGATATTAGCTTTTCTTTCCCAAGTTCAAGTTCTATAACCTAATACATTTTCTGAGAAAGCCAGTTAGACCTGGATTTCTGTCAATTGTATCAAAAATATTTTACTGTCACAATTATATGAATATATTTAATGATAACGAAGTTGAAAGATCAAGTATTTTCCTCAAGGGCATACACATAGTAAGTGGCAAACAGTAAACTAGAATCTGAACCTTATTTTACTGTCACAATTATATGAATATATTTAATGATAATGAAGTTGAAAGTTGAAAGTATTTTCCTCAAGGGCATACACATAGTAAGTGGCAAACAGTAAACTAGAATCTGAACCTTTCTGACTGCATAGTCTTTAATCTTACCACATAACTCTATAGTGTGGAAGTTCAAGGGCGCCACTGAAGTTTTATAAATGGGAGAGACAGCTCAGTGGTATGACAGTTTTAAAGAAGTAGTTGTGTCCTCTTTTTCTCCTCCTTCCTTTTTTTTACCCCTTTCCTTTCTTTTCCACTCCTGTCTCTTCCCTTCCCTTTCAGAACAATTTCTTCCTAATGCCTATGCCAAACTTGGGCAGAGCCAATTAGGCAGCTGGCTCAGGGTTATGGCGCTCACTCAGGGAAAGAATAAATCCACCCAGAAGCTTCCCTGCCTGAGGAGTCAGAGCTAACCAGGATGCAGAGGGTATGGAAAAAGGATTAAAACAGTTTCTCTTGTTCCAACCCTTGCTTCATTTGTTACTTTTCTCTTCTTCCATCCCCTTTCCCTTGTTTTTTGCTGCTTCACCCTCTCCTGAACCTTGAAAAACTGCAGAGATTGCAAAAACAGCTCTTGAAAAAACTGTTTTGACAGTAGCCAGGAGGGAATTAAGCCACTGATCCTAAGCAAGAAGCATGAAAACCTGAACAATCTGCGATCATTTCAAATGAAATTTTTGCAGCAGTTAAAGATGTAGACAGTTTTAACCTGGGCCAGACCACAAGCACACATACACCTCTCCTTCCTCACCCCATAAAAGCCCAGTCCTGCGTCACTTAGGGGAGTTACCTGGTCTTGAAGTCATTCCTGATATTCACCAGTTGGATAAATCCTTTAACCTCTATTTGACTCAAACTATTTTTTTTTTCTTCGACGGTATCCATATGGGAAAGAGAGTCATGAGTCAGTGTGGGATGTTAGAGCCTGGGAGGGTCTGGGAGCAACATAGTTTGGAGCATTCCAGCTTCAGCTGGGTATAGACATCATCCACACAGCATTTAGAGTTAGGGATCTAGTTTGTGATCAAGAAATCCCAAAGGCTGCAAAGGTAAGGGATTTTTATATATGTGGTTTTGATGTATCCCCTAGCATCTAAACAGTGCCTGGCACATAGTAGACACAAACATGAAATAAGTATTGTGTGATGAATGAATTAATAAATAAGTAAAGCCTCTGAGATAATTAAGAATATAAACATGGAAAAACATTATTCATTCTAGTATAGCTGATTTTCTCTGTTTTTAAACAAGGGGAAAACATTTTTGTTCTATTAAGCCACGAAGCTGTTGGGGATTTGTTTTACTGATGAGAGGGCTCTGCTGTTTTATGAATGTTAATCCTAGGTATCCAGAATCCCACTCTAAAGAAATACTTAGCACCATAACAATAAGACAAAAGCCTATGTAAAGTAAACATTCCAGAGACCTTCAGAGGTTAACTAGGAATCTGGAAATAATTATCCTATCGCTAAAAAATAAATAACACATGGAAAATGTAAGCAATGGGGGAGGACTTCCTCCTCTTAAGTGGAGTTCATTCTTTAATTTTTTTAATTGTCAAAATAATATTTAATTGAAATATCCTAAAAAGTACAACAGTAACATAATTATTGTTTGGTATTTAATATTACATGTATTATTTTTATCATCCACTTTTATTATTCATAAGTGGTCACTAGTATATTAAATGAT
>NW_007728374.1:189887-193291 GCF_000696425.1 Galeopterus variegatus
ATGTATTATTTTTATCATCCACTTTTATTATTCATAAGTGGTCACTAGTATATTAAATGATGGCATTTAATATTATTATTTTATGTTCCCCTTTTTATAATTTAAAGTTCACACTGTACATTAAATGATTAAATTTAATCTATAGGAAAATAGAGATTAGCATATATATAAGAGTATTTCAACAAGTTCACCCAAAATTTCGTATTATCTTTCAATTCTATTTTTCTATGAACTTTGGAAGTACCCTCATTTTCTCAGGATGGGTGATAGGTCATACATACTTGTGTGTATGTACATATGTCCATATATATGGTCAGAGATGTGTTATATGGGTGGATATATATCATCCCTAGTCAAGGAAAAAGAACTGGATTTTTTCTATAGAGTCATTTTCTTCTCTGTGTCTCTTTCTTATTATTTTCTAAGCATTTTGAAGGTGTCTAGACTATCACCACTTCCTGCCTTCGTCTCCCTCCCACAGCAGTCTGGTTTCTGTCTGTACCACCCCACTGAAACCGCTTTCACTGAGAAGTCATCCTCTTGGTCGTTAAATCAGAGGGGCAATTTTTGGTTCTTAGCTGACTTGGCTGCTAAAAGCATTTAGCACCACTGTCCACTTCCCGAGCCTCTCTCCGCACTCGTGATGGACTCTGGATGTCCACTCCACGCTACTTTCTTTCTGCCTTTCTTCCTAATCATTTGGCCATATCTTCTCAGTCTCGTTTCCCTTTCCTTCTAGCGTTGTCTTTCACAGTTGTTAACAATAAGATTTATTCATCCCAGGGCCTAAGTAAAAACACTGGGCATCGCTTGACCCCTCACTTTCCTCTGCCCGCATAGGCAACCAGTTCTAAATATATCTCCACTCTGTCCTCACATCCTTTCCCACTGCTGTTATCTCAGTAAACACTCTCATTATCTCTCACCAAGTGATCGCAAGAGCTTCCTAATTAGTCCCCCTCTTTCCAGACAGACTCCCCACATTCCATTTGTCATAACTGCCACCAGGATGATGGTGTCATATCACTCCCCATTAAAAACCTTTCAGTATTTTCTCATTAACTGCAAGATAAAGCCTGAGCTCTTTGGGATAGCTGACAAACCAGACTTCCATTTTTAAAATCTGGACACGGCCTGCATCTTTAGTCTAACATGCAACACTCTGGTATCAAACTCTCTCCAGTTTCCCACATTCGTCCTGCTGTTCTATTTGCCTACGTATTGGTACAGATCGGTCCTTCTGCCATACCTGCCAGATGATCCCTTCCCTCGGTAAACATGCAACTCTTATTTCCCACATTCGTCCTGCTGTTCTATTTGCCTACGTATTGGTACAGATCGGTCCTTCTGCCACACCTGCCAGATGATCCCTTCCCTCTGTAAACATGCAACTCTTAGTCATGTTCCGCTAAGTTGCTTTTCTGTGTTCTTTTCAACCTACTTTAATAACGTTCTGTTTCCATAGCTTTTATATGTGCAGCTTACACCACTCTCCTGTATTTTAGAACATGCAGGCATAGAACCTTGGACCTTGGTGTTATCAGCAATGCCATCTAACCAACTGAGCTAACTTGTCAGCCCCTGTATATTCAACTTCTAATTGGACATCAGTGGATGCTCTGCCTCTCCAAAGTTTATCATTTTTCTTCCCAAACTAACTCCTATCTTTATTACCCAGGTTAATGGCATAATTTTTTTCTGCAAATAATCAGAACCCTCCTTTGTTTCCTCCTCTTTCTTACTTTTTCATATCCAATTTCTGCTCAATATTGTTGATTCTACTATTAAGATAAAATTTAAACTGATTCACTCACAAGCATCTACACTGCTGGTGCCCTAAATCAGAAATGCACATTCCTAATTAGTTCAATATCCTATTTTGCTACCTCTGCCTCTTTCATCAATGACTACCTCAATCTATCGTTTACAATCCATCAATCCTGCAGGCAGGATTATATTTCGAACCTAAAAACTTGAATATGTTAAACCCCTCCTCAAAATGCTTCAGTGATGCCTCATGGTCAACAAATAGTATCTAAATTCATTTGCATGACCTACAAGAGCTTCCTCATATCTTCCGTGACTTACTTCATGGCTTCTACCAAACAATAGGAGTGTTTATACCTCTGCTTCCCTACTTCAGAAACCCATATATACTAATAGGGCTTTAGAAAGTTAATTGTTCCAAAATTCATGTCTATTTCTGTAAGATGAATATGGGATGGCATAAAATTTAAAAATGAGACTATAAAATAAGAGGGCTTAAAATTTAGATGAAGAAAAACTAGCAAATGGCCAGCAGCCCTCCCTATGTAGCTATTCAAAACAAACAAAAAACCTGAAGACCTCATAAAAATGGCTTGATAACTAAAGAGCTATTGAGATATCTCTTAAGAATAACAACAAAAAAACCTCTTTGGGATGTAAGTCACAGTTTAATAAGGAATAAGATTAGCTATTTTTTTTCTCAGTTGATTGTAATTATTCCCTAAAGTGAAAAAAATCTAAAATTATACAGAGATTTTGGGTTTTTTTGTTTTTAAACTAACTCAAAGCCCTTGAATTTTAACAGTTAAATTCTTTCCTCTTCTGCATTATCCTGTCTTTATAGAACGTCATTTGAAGCCAATTTATATTTTTGAATTTTGGCAATACTCCAGGGACAACATTACCAGCAATGAGTTTTTTTCCAAAAATGCAGAGAATGCAATGTGAGCTTAATCTAGGCTCAGTTAATTGTATGTTTGTAAAGCACTCTGCTGGTGTTTTTGTTTTGTTTTGTTTTTTTTCTCATGTATTTATTTTTAACACAAACGTATACACTCTACTGACTGTGGTTGCACCACAGTCAAACTCTCTAAACTTCATGAGAATTTAGCTCCAGCATTTATTTATTTAACATTCAACAAATACGTATTGAGCACTTGCATAAGGCAGTCTTGAATCCTACCTTCATGAAGCTTACCCCTAATACATAGTATTTATTACTTACTACATGCTATGCATTGCATTAAATGTTCTACTTATATCATCTCATTTAAACCTTTAATCTTATCATAATGAAGTAACTATCATTATTGTTGTTATTATTATTATTATAGGCAGGAAAACCGAATCTTAGAGGGATGAGTAATTAACCATAATTCTGATGGAGGCTGCAATGTGTGTAGTTGAAAACTCAAAAAATAGTATTGCTTACACATAGTACTGGCCACATACACAGTACTGACCCATGAGTCAGTAATAATTTTTGTAGAAATTTGAGTAGAAATTTTGGGGAAGGATTTCTCAATAAACTGCTTTAAAGAGGCATGATTCAGCCAGCAGAAGCTTTTTCTGTCCATTAAGCTTCCTTATTTTTTCTGCTTAGGTTTTAAAAAGGCCTGATATTTGGGGCTAATATT
>NW_007728374.1:194763-195907 GCF_000696425.1 Galeopterus variegatus
GATTCCTCAAACAACTACAGATAGATCTACCATATGACCCAGCAATCACACTACTGGGTATATATCCAGAGGATTGGAAATCATCATCTTGAAAGGACACCTGAACTCCCATGTTTATTGTAGCTCTATTTACAATAGCCAGACTATGGATGGAACCAACCTAAATTTCCATGAGTGGATGGCTGGACAAGGAAAATGTGGGGTGTGTGTGTATATACACACACACACACACAAACACACAAAGGAATACTACTCAGCCATAAAAAAAGAATGAAATTCTGTCATTCACAGCAACAAGGATGAGCCTGGAGAAAATTATGCTAAGCAAAACGATCCAGGTGCAGGAAGAGAAATACCGCATGTTCTCACTCATAGGTGGGAGATGAATACATAAATAAACAAATAATAAAGAGAAACAGAGAGAAAGAAACAACAATCTCAATAACATGTTGAAGTTTTAGAAGGAGAGAAAAGAACTGTGGTTACTAGAGGTGGAAAAGGGGAGGGGAGGAGAGGGGAAGAGGGAAGAGATCAGCAAGAGATTAGTTAATGGACACAAGGTAGGATTACGTATTGTAATGATGGATATGTTAGTTATCCTGATCTGACCATCACACATTGCACACAACTATTGAAAGTCAACTTTGTACCCCACATATATATATAAAATAAATAGTCTTTAAAAAATAAATGAAAAATTNAGGCATCATATCTGTTTAGATCTTTACGACTCTGGCACCATAATAATGACTGGCGCATACTGGAAATTCAACAAATATTTGTCACAGGAATGAATGGTACAAGAAACCTCCTCCTAAAAAATATAAAATAATCTGAATTCCCTATGTTTATCGCATGCAGGTTATATTATTTGAGCTATTAAAATGACTCAGCATATTTCTGTGTATAAAACATTATTTCCATCTTCTCCTTTCTTTAAGTATCCTTTATTCTGGACAGGTTGCTCTCAGAGTAATTACAGGATAAGACAAATTAGAGCTAGGCCAATAGTATTAAAATGTCTAGAAATGAAAGACAAATAGGTGTCAGACACATTGAAAAATCAATCTCAAGGGCCTTCAACATATTTATTACAGTGAGAGTTTTTAAATTCTCATCTAAACACGTTCTCAATTATTACTGT
>NW_007728374.1:196485-200283 GCF_000696425.1 Galeopterus variegatus
CATATTTATTACAGTGAGAGTTTTTAAATTCTCATCTAAACACGTTCTCAATTATTACTGTAATATTTAAGTGACTAATGAGAAAAACATAGTTTAAGTGTTTGCTTTTAAGTTTTCCCACTTAGTGTCTTGGGGTGAATGGGGACATGCAGCAAGTTATACATATTTATTACAGTGAGAGTTTTTAAATTCTCATCTAAACACGTTCTCAATTATTACTGTGATATTTAAGTGACTAATGAGAAAAACATAGTTTAAATGTTTGCTTTTAAGTTTTCCCACTTAGTGTCTTGGGGTGAATAGGGACATGCAGCAAGTTACGTTTACTCTGAGGAGCTTACGGAGCAGATAGACACCTTTCATAGTCTGAATTATTGAGCACTTTGTGTTGCTTCCTCCTGATTACTTTTTAATGCAGTGCAGTTGCATGGTGGTATTTTACAGTCGTTAAGAGCTCAGGCTCTAGGTCCAAACTATTTGGATTTGAATTCAGGTTCTGCCGCTTACCAATTGTATGGCCTCAAGTATATTACATAACCTCTCTGGGCTTCACTTTCCCATCTGCAAATTGGGCCAAAATAATATTTACCTCATAGGTTGTCATAAAGATTAAAGGAGGTAATACAGGGACAGCTCTTGGAACAGTACCCAGCATATAGTAAGCATGCGATAAATGTGGTCAGTTATAGTCCTAGGTAATCACACCTATGAATGAAACACACCAAGATGAAACATGGAAGAGAAAGAGCTTTATCAGTTTAAATTATGAAGGAAGGAATTAAAGCAGCTGGCTTGTGACCTATTCCTCTCCTGATTACCATGGTAATATTCCTGAAGTAAGAGAGAAGGCAAGTAACCAGTGTCATCTTCTTGGAAATATCATAACTGGATCTCTGTGCAAGTACACCAAGGATATGTGCTAGAAGGAACATCCTTATCCATAGATAAAATGCTCTTAACAGTATAACCCTGGTTTAGGATTGCTTATGGTGTGAGACCTAGATTCCAAGATAATATCGTATAATCTATACAACTCTCTAGTGTGACAAATGGAGATGTTTTATAATCTAAATGCTCTCCACTATATGAGCAATCCATGTACTCCTTAGAGACTTCATATGTCATTCTGGGCCAAAGACCATGTGTCTGATGCAAGATGAAGGATGTGAGTAGCCATGCAGGTGTCCCCGACTTTTCTCTGCTTCTCCTGTGCCTCACAATTACACATTTCCATGAAATTATTAGTAAAACAACTCTGGTAAGATCTCTCATTAGCACAAGTCTGATTTGACTTTCTAGTCTTTTGTTTTCACTCAAAATTCAGAGGAAATTATACACTTTATCTATTAAACACCAGAAAGCATTCTAGAATACTTCTAGATGATTGAATTTTACGTGCATTGTTTCATTTAATCTTCTCAGCAATCTTGCAAGATAGACATAGTTATCCTCATTTTACAGAAGAGGAAAGTAAAGTTTGCAGAAATTGTTTTCTTAAATTTGTTTTTAATTGATACATATGGATTATACATACAGGGTATAGAGTAATATTTCAATATGTGTATACAATGTGCAATGATCAAATAAGTGTACTTAGTATATTCAGAAATAGTTAATATTAGAAGAATAAGCACTACTTCTAAAACCATGAAATCACTGAGAAGGATAGTGCCTCAGTTCCTTGCCCATATGCCCTTGCTCTGGCCAATTCAGGGCCCAACTTCCAATTGCCAATACCTGCAATTCTTTGCCTAAGGGCTTTTGCTAGTAGTCTGAGACTGCTGTGCCTGTGTCAAAGAAAAATTACACAGCACAGAGTCAGACAGGCAACGATGACTTTATTCAAGTCTATTGCAATAGGGGTACGACTATTGTAATACCGGAGAGAGATTGAACTCAACTTGGAATACAATAGGGACAGCTGGGTATTTAAAGACAATAAGCAGTATGAGGGAGTCAGTGGATGGAATGCTACTACGAGGAACTTGGTTAGGTATGAAGGGTAGGGGAAAGAGGAATTTTATTAGATATGAAGTGTGGGGGGATACTCACTAAATTGGCTTAGCAGGACTTTTGCTAAAACTGAACATGATACATCAAGGATGGGGCCTAATCAAGAGGAGGACTCAGAAAAGCCGAATAAAGTTTGTTCAAGGAGAAAGTCTTTGTCATCTGTCCCTAGAGCAGGCCAGAAATGCCAAAGAATTAACAGCCACCTCAACCAATGACTGACAGATGGTGTTGATGTAGAAACACCTCAGCTTTCCGACTCGACAGGAGTCATCACTTGAAGTACTGTGCTCTGTTTTGGTTCTCAGATTTACACAGAAGGATCAAGCTTCAGTTACGCACGGTAGTAAATTGCAAGATAACAAATCCAACCCTTTATTGGCTGCCTTTCTGTGTCTGTTTCACTTCCTACTCCTTACAAATTTCCTGGGATCATATCTCAAATAAACTACCTGTACTCAAATCTTTGTCTCAGGAAACCCAATCTAAGAAATGTATTCATATATTCTTATTAAACAGAGTAAGATCTAAGTAACACCAACTATTAAAATATATATTAATATTTTCGTGGTAAATTCATGCTATGTTTAAATTACTAATAATATTATGTACTTATATAATGTATTACAGTTTTAAAAGCATTCTATGTTTTTTATATTGTGAGATATTCTCATTAACCTTATGACGTACACAGGACATATCCCCAATTTGAGAAATACATATAAAATATGTGCAAATAATTAGAACTTTCAGATGAGCTAGTGACAGTCACTTAGTGTATAATTTCCTATCACTGCAGTAACAAACTACCACAAACAGTGGCTTAACACAACACAAATTTATTTTCTTACAATTGTGTAGGACAGAAGTTCAAAATGGGTCCTATGAACCATAATCAAAGTATGGGCAGATATGCATTCCTTTTGGAGACTCTATAAAGAATCCATTTCCTTTCCTTTCCAGCAGCTAGTGGTTGCCTGCATTCCTTGAGTTGTCATCCCATCTTCCATCTCTAAAGTGCATCTCTTCTACCTCTGCGTCCGTTGTCACATCTCTCTCTGACGTTGACCCTCTTGCCTCCCTCTTATAAGAACACATTGGGCCCACCTGGATAAACCAGGATAATCTCGCCATCTCAAAATCTTTAATTTAGTTACACCTGCAAGTTTCTTTGCCATAGAAGATTAAGTATTCACAGATTTGGGGGATTAGTGTGAACATCTTTCGGGGTGGGGCTTTATTCTGTCTACCACATATACTATATATACCATATAGCTTTAAATTATAGGAGTCATTTCAGACAGAAGATGCCTTATTGGAAGTATAATATCATAATTTTATGTTAATAATTAATAATTGCTACTTCATTACTTATTTTGTGGTTGCTTATTTTTAAAAGGCTGAAATGCCTCAAAATTGGAGCAAATGAGGGCTGGCTGTTTAGCTCAGTTGGTTAGAGCAGTGGAGATAACACAAAGGTCAAGGGGGTTTGGATTCCTGTACTGCCCAGCTGCCAAAAAAAAAAAAAAAAAAAAAGAATTGGAACAAATGAAAGCTTTATATTACTCTATCTATCAATTGAGTGTATGCCTAATAATATACACACTTTTTATTTCCCTTGATTTACTTCAATTTTTTTTTACTAAAAATTATTTTTCCCTGATCTAACACCAACAACAAAATCCTTTGATATAGTTCTACATGCCTATTTTTGTTTTTGTTGCCTGTGCTTTTTAAAAATTCCTTGCCCTTCTCAATGTTGTAAAGCATTTCCCTTATGTTTTCTTC
>NW_007728374.1:201237-202599 GCF_000696425.1 Galeopterus variegatus
TTTTTTAAATGCCTTATATCAACAATTCGTTAGATATATGTAATAAATCAATATTGTAGAATTCACTCTTTTAGCATTCTTTCAATTATACTTTTCTCATTAACTATATTTGCCCATGTCTTAAAATCCTTAACTCTTAAAAACATAAAATCTGACACCCTAAATTATTGCTATTCTTGCTTCTACGTTTTCTCCTCATTATTCCACTACAACCATTTGCCTAGAACAGCTCTGCCCAAAAGAAATATAATGTGAGCTACAAATGTGAACCACATATGCAATTTTAAATTTTCTAAAAGTAAAAAGAGACTGATAAAATTAGTCTTAACAACGTATTTAATTTAAATCAATACAATCAAAATATTATCATTTCAACCTGTGATGGCAATTATTAATGAGATATTTTATATTCTTTGTTCCATACTAAATTTTCAAAATCAAGGATGGATTTTACACTTACACAGCACATCTCAATTGGTGTAGGTACATGTATGTGGCTTTATAGCCACATGTGACTAGTGGCTATAATTAAATGGCACAGATCTGTAGTATACCTTCACCTCTCACAGAAAGCAAGAACAAAAATCAGTGTTACTAAGGCAACTAACATTTCTATAGTTCNAAAAAAAAAAAAAAAGAATTGGAACAAATGAAAGCTTTATATTACTCTATCTATCAATTGATTGTATGCCTAATAATATACACACTTTTTATTTCCCTTGATTTACTTCAATTTTTTTTTTACTAAAAATTATTTTTCCCTGATCTAACACCAACAACAAAATCCTTTGATATAGTTCTACATGCCTATTTTTGTTTTAGTTGCCTATGCTTTTTAAAAATTCCTTGCCCTTCTCAATGTTGTAAAGCATTTCCCTTATGTTTTCTTCTGGTAGTTTCATAATTTGAGTTTTACATTTAAGACTTTAATCCATTTTGAGTTGGTTTTTGTATAAGGTGAGAGGTAGGGGTCTAACCTCATATTTCTGCATGTGGATATACAGTCTTCCCAGCACTATTTATTGAAGAGACTGTCTTTTCCACAATATATATTATTGGTACCTTTGTCAAAAATCAGTTGGCAGTAGGTTAACTGTATTGTATATTGCAAATTAAGCTAAGGTATTGTATGTTGCAAATTAGCTAAAAGAGGCTCTGAGTGTTCTCATCATAAAAATAAAAATAAATGCTTCAGGTGATAGATACACTAAAAACCCTGATTTGATCATTATACAACATATATGTATGGATACTTCAAATTGTACCCTATAAATACGTATGATTACAATGTATCAACTAAATTTTTTAAATGCCTTATATCAACAATTCGTTAGATATATGTAATAAATCAATATTGTAGAA
>NW_007728374.1:203653-204151 GCF_000696425.1 Galeopterus variegatus
CTCTCACAGAAAGCAAGAACAAAAATCAGTGTTACTAAGGCAACTAACATTTCTATAGTTCCATGTATTTTAGTCGCAAAGTATTTTCCTATGTGTTTTATTTCCATTCTAGAAATGAGGACACTGAGGCCCAGACATTCAAGGAAGTTTTCAACATTTATGTCTCTAATAGATGCCAAGGCCTCTGAGATGAACCATTCGGGCAAGGATTGTGTCGCCAAAAGTTATAACACACCACTCACATTGTATTCTGTGTAGACGGCACCCTCTGCAGCACAGTTCCTCTAAATCCCTGTGTTTTTCTCCATTATAATTTTCCACTTCTGCATCTGCTGCCTTAGTTTCACTGTTCTGATTTCCACAAAACATATCTATTGGAGAAAAGGGTCTTGCAAATTCATTCTTCTCAATGTTTGGTTGGTTCTCTTGAAAGGAGCCTCATAACATAAACCAAAATATGTCCACCATCTTTGTGACTCCATTGTCACACTCCACTGC
>NW_007728374.1:204326-213152 GCF_000696425.1 Galeopterus variegatus
GTGTGTGTGTGTGTGTGTGTGTGTGTTCATTTACTCTACGGGCTGAAGACAACTTTCATTTTCTCCAAATTAAAGAAATCATGAAAGATTTTAAAGAAATTAAAGAATCATGAAAATTATGACTAAGAAAATGTTTTTATTGTAGTAAGATCTTTATTGCCATGTGTAAATGATTCTGTCTATGTGAGTGAAATTTCCAAAATTCATCTTATGTACCATCTTATTGAATGGTTCTATAAGGTTTTACTTCTCTCCAATATGTTGAACAAAATTTTTGCAACTTTTTCACTTGTTATCAAGGAAAAGGTTTGTCTGTTTGCTCTGCCTATAGCTCTCTTTCTAACTCCTAGCTCTTTTTCATGACTGTAATCTGTGCCGTGATCTGGAGTCTCTTTTATGCAGTAGTAAAGCTGAGGGTCACATTTTTCTCTTTTGTGGGTAGGATCCAGGGATGAAAATAGATTCCTCCCATTGTGGCACTAACAACTTTCTTCACAACACCATTAAGCATCTCTGGATAGCAGGTATTTGGATATATTACTGTCTAACCACTTCAAACTCCTAATTATGTAGGTTCCCTAATTTATAATTGTTCATGTATTTAATCCCAGCTCAATATAAGGTTTAAAATTCAGTATGGATTAATACATCTTCTTATTATATATGTACTGTAACCTGTATTACAACTAGCTTTATCTTTGATAGCGATTAAACGTAGTAATTTTAAAGCAAAAAGGAATGCTTTGTTGGAACTGTAGCTAAATTCAGTGGCTAAATTCCACTCTGTCGGAATCCATGTCTAAATGCAGTGACCTGAAATTGAGAATTTATGGTAATCCCAACATGATAAACCAAAGCTTACATTTATTCTGCAACAAGATAGTATACCTTAAACCTTTGAAAGGATAGGTCAAATAATTATTCTTAAAATTTAATAACAATATTTTAGAGTGTCACTTGAACAAATTCAAAGAACAATATTATGACTTAAAATATTTGTATGTATGTATATTCCTCTTTGTCTTTACTGCAAGCCGCTTGAGTCACAGATATTTTCAGTTATCTCTTGAGTCTCCCTACCAGCACAATACCAAGTGGTTAGTAACAAAGTACTGAATGAATAAACCTGGTACTTTTTTATCCTGGGCTGAGAAGAAAAGAAGAGAAAGATCTATTTTCTTTGTTGATAAGCTTGATATTGTGAAATGGATCAATATGTATAATCACACCATGGTAAGGCAAGTGCCTATCCTCTTATTGAACCCAGCATTTGGCAAATAATAACTCCACTGGTGTAAATGAATCCCAGAGAGGTCCCAACTTTACCTTTTGATTCTAATTTTGTGGTTTTAGTGGTAAGAAAAAAGTAGAAAATAATAGGTTGTTCATAGCAGAACAGTATAAGTTGGTAGAGAAATAGTTAATGGTACTGTAATTAGTGAGAGGCAGCAAGGTTTATCACAGACTAATTGTTATGCTTAACCTCAACCAGTGAGTCCAATAAGTCCATTAAGCCAAGAACTTCATACAAAACAATGATGCTGATAATAATAAAAATAATAGCTTTATATATATATATATATATATATTCAGAGATCCTCAAATAAAAACTGATACATTTCTACTATTCCTTTGTTCCTGATAATAATAAAAATAATAGCTTTATATATATATATTCAGAGATCCTCAAATAAAAACTGATACATTTCTACTATTCCTTTGTTCTTCTAGAACTGTAACATACTTTTTTTTTAATGTTATGTGATTAAACAAAAGGTTGCTAAACATTTAAAGATTTGTTTTGTTTGTTTCTTATTTTATTAGAAGGATTTTTTTTTTCTCTTTCATTGATTCTACAGCTCACTACAATTAGAATTACCATAATGGTAGGATGTGGCTGCTAGAAATATATGACTTCATACTTTATAATCACCAACATGGCATTTCCCGAAACAAAACACTACAGGATATCAGTGAAGCTAAGCCTCTCTTCTCGGATCTAATGTTTTCATGCATGCCAGTCTAAAAATGCTGACTGCATTATAACCCTGGCTGCCAACATTAAGCTTGTAAAACAACAGAAAAGCAACAATAAAACGGCTATTTGTGTTTTCTGGAACTGTGTAAAACTAAGAAAATAGCAGAGTACCCAAGACTTGGGTTTTTAAATATTCTCAATGGTCTCAAATTTTTGTTCCCAACTTATTATGGCAACACCACCAAGCCTTTTTATTTTATTTTATTTTTTAAACTATTATCTCACCATCTCAAAATCTTTAATTTAATTACACCTGCAAGTTTCTTTTGCCATAGAAGATTAAATATTCACAGATTTGGGGGATTAGTGTGAACATTTTTCACAATTAATATTTCCAGAAATAAATAAATTAAAATACTCATTGAAATCTGCTTATGCATATCTAACATTTGTTTTTTTTNATTTTATTTTATTTTATTTTTTAAACTATTATCTCACCATCTCAAAATCTTTAATTTAATTACACCTGCAAGTTTCTTTTGCCATAGAAGATTAAATATTCACAGATTTGGGGGATTAGTGTGAACATTTTTCACAATTAATATTTCCAGAAATAAATAAATTAAAATACTCATTGAAATCTGCTTATGCATATCTAACATTTGTTTTTTTTGTTTTGTTTCTTTTTCTCTGTTCGTTTAGCATCCAACTTCTCTTCCTAAATGCAGTCCCTCTTTCTTTAGGGGAAATCTCCCCTCAAGTACAGCCTTGGTAAAAGGTAGGTCCTTCGAGCTGCCAAAGGGGTAGGTCTTTCTTCTACCTGCCCTGAGTATACAGGGGATAGTACTTAAATCTTCAACTCCTCTGAGATTTTGAATCTTGAGGTAGTAATACAAGGATGTAAATCAGAGATACATTTCTAAAACCTAAATGTGATCTTAACACTCCTTTCCTAAATATTTTCCTGTCCTTTCAAATTAGATCAAACTAACTTGGCAGAAAATACCATCATGGTCTGCTCCTGGTTTACTTCTTTAGTCTCATCTCTCAAAATCTTCCAGGATAATCATGGACTAATCATTCTGGACTTCTGTTATGGGTTCAATTGTGTCCCTCCAAAAAGATATGTTGAAGTCCTAACCTTCAGTACCTCAGAATGAGACCTTATTTGGAAAACATGTCTTTATAGAGGTAATCAAGTTAAAATGAGGTCATGAATTGTGTCCCTCCAAAAAGATATGTTGAAGTCCTAACCTTCAGTACCTCAGAATGAGACCTTACTTGGAAAACATGTCTTTATAGAGGTAATCAAGTTAAAATGAGGTCATGAGGGTGGGCCATAATTCTGTATGACTGGTGTCCATATAAAAAAGGGAAATTTTGACAGAGAGACATGCACAGAGAGAAGATGTGAAAACATTATGTCACATTTTGTGACATCATTGGTGGAATGAGGCATGTACAAACCAAGGTATACCTGAGGCTACCAGAAGGTAGGAGAGAGGCACGGAACAGTTTCTTCCCTAGCGACTTCCAAAGAAGCATGGCCTTGCTGATGCCTTAATTTCAGACCTCTAGCCTCAAGACCTGTAAGACAATAAATTTCTGTTGTCTTGATACCAGGTTTTGGTTCTTTGCTATGGCAGCCCTGGGAAACTAATACAAGTACCTACTGCTTCCTAGGAGTGCTATGCATGTCCTTTTGTCTTTAGAAAGCACTGAATGTAATAAAAAGAAGGTTTATTTAAATACCCTAAGGTTTTGGAAGAAGGAGGAGAAAACAACCGGGGACTGTTTTATGAACGAGAAGGAGTTACAGGACATGTGAACTTCAGCAAGCGGAAATGGAAGACAGCATTGCTAATTCAGTAAACACTTGATGCAAAGATGTAAAAGCAACCATCTTCAAAAGAAAAAGAGATCGTCTTTGCTTTGTGTGTTGGATATGTACAGTAAATTCTAAGAATATTACTGCCAATGGATCAGTTTAAGTAGGTTTCTTCTAGAAGCAAGCACATAGAAAAAGAATTCTAGTAACTTGTTTTAGTATGCTCTATTAATCTTTCCTCCAAGAAATTTTATAAAAACTTTAGGACTATTTGGTTATTCTCTAGCACAGGATTGTTTTGGATGAAACTGTATCTACTTAGCTGGTAACTACTGTCTGGGCTGCTGAGAGGCATGGACAAAGAACACCAGCAGGACATCTATCTGCACATGTCCCTTGGGGGTTTCCCCACAGCCAGGGGTTTGATTGCAGGTATTGCTTCAATGACACAACCACAATGTAAGAGTATAAGAAGTTTTAGTCCTTACAGACCCCGGGCGGGTGGGGGTGGGGGGTAAATGACACAGCATGCCCACAGGGAGGTCAGGGAGAGCATGCAGAGAGAGAGAGAAAAGAGACCCATGAGCCAATGCCTTTATTGGGTCCAGCACATAATCGAAACAAGTTTCCCACAGGGAAAGTGTCTATTTAAACAAAAGCCTCTGCAGATTTCAGAATTTCTGTTTCCTGTTTGAAAATTTGGCCAAGAATTATACTTTCTCTCTTAACCACTAGATAAAAGACAGAATTCCAGTCTTCTAAGAACTCACACTGGTAAACACACTGGGACACCAACAATTTTAGACCAGTTGACAGTTAATCTGCAAGAAGAATCTGCATGATATTATGGCATAAAAGGACGTGGAAGATGATGGGAAACGTGTAAAGACTTCATGGGCAAGAGTTAATTGTGCATCCTTTATTCTGGAAAACACCAATGCTCATGGTAGGCTAAAATTCCATTAAAAGCTGGCTATTTGCCAGGGGGCTGTTACTATGTTCTTCCTATGCAGAAAGAATGGCAAATGCCCACCTTCCTGTGCTGCCCAGTTTCTCCCTCGCTGTATAAGAGAAATGTGTCAGTTGCATCAGCTTTTCAGGAGACTATCCGAAGGAGGAAGGATAGGAGCGGATCACACAGAGCCAATCCAGAGGTCATACTTTCTGAAATGTGTGGTTCTCACAGACAACAAACATCTGGCCTAATAGACATTTGAAATGAGTCAAGATAAGCCTTAGTGGATCCAAGTTTCAGTGGTGCCCTATAATTACCAAGAGTGAGCCTCCCAGGTTTTTTTCATTTCTAAAGCTCATTGCTCAGTATTTCCTCCCCACTCTGCAGGCAGAGTGCCTCCAAATGAGCACGTTGGGGAAACTGCAGCATAAGTGACTAGAAAGTTACTGTGCATTTGTAAATACTAAGGAGACCACACATGAAATGGAGATACCAAATAATTAGCAAGACAGAACTTTGTATTCAATCCTTGTTTAATATAACATTGATTTCATCTTATGGCTTCAGTGCATTGAAATAGGGGGGAAAATCCAGACAGCACTCATTTCAAATATTATGGAAATTTTTGAGAGTGGTGGAGAAATACTTTTTGCAATGTGATTTGGTTCTATTAGAACCGATATTCATGAACCGATTCTGCAAACACAGCAGTTGAATAAATCATTTGAGAACTGAAAGTCAACCAAACAATAAATGAAACCCCACTCCCAGCCCCCAGAGGATGCTATGCTCTTTTCATAAGACACATGAAAAAGAGAACTGGAAGAAATTAAAGAAGTTAGACTTATAAATGTTTGGGGTTTTCCAATCACTTTAGATTTTTGCAAAAGCAAATTTTACTGATGGTTAGTTTTTGCCTCATGCTGACAGTATACAAATTAGAATAGCAAGGTCCCATTTCAGAGCAGACAGTGTGGAGCCCTCTTCAAAAGCATTTTAAAATCAGAGTGACAGAGCTTCACAAGCATTCCTGGCAGTAAAGGATGAATATTAATGCTTCAAGAAAACAATAAACTAGATCTATAGTCTTCCACCCCCCCACCCCCTTACAGTAAGAGCAAAGATAGGCCTTCTGCAGCTGCATTCTTTGTTTCCTTGATTTTTGCACTCATGCTTGGAAAAAGCACAACAGTGTAAGCCCTCTTAACAAGACTTGCCGTTTTATCGATAGACCACTTTAATTTGAGATCATGCTCTAGACGCCAATGAATCTGGACGTATAAATGCTCATACATTAAAGCATATTCTGTAGAACATTTATTTTTTCAAAATCAATATGGAACTGAGGAATCCCAGGTGAGACAACATGGCATCCAGGCTTGAAGACAAGCAGATCTATATAATAAATTCTACCCCCGCCACTTACTACCTGTGTAATTTGGGAGCTATAACTTAATATTCCTGACTTCCTCATTATAAAATGGAGATGAAAATGCCAGCAAATAAAAACATTGATGGGCCTACATGAAATCAAGTTTCTGAAAATAATAAGCTCTCAGCCAAGAGTGGCTGTTTGTATTGCTGCTTTGTTACTGTTATCGTCATCACCAACAGAAGCGGCATCTCACTGGGAGGTGACTACTCTAAAGGTAAACCAAGTTTTTGATCTGTCTATGCATTAAACAGAGTGGAAAGGGGAGGGTGCTGGTAAAAAGCTGAAACAGACCCATTTCCTAGCCTGAGTCTGGCTCTACTTGTATGACCTTGGAAAGTGGTTTAATCTATATGGAGATAATAGCTATACTTACTTTATAGCGTTTTTGTGAAGATTAAAGAAAGATGATTGGTAAAGTTCTTAGGATTGTTTCTGGTTCATAATTAAGTGCTCAAAGACTGTTACCAATCAATAACATTATAATTTATTTTATTATTCAATGTCAATGATAGATAGTCCTGGCAAGAGAATCCAAAATATCTGATACAAGATAAGAGGAGGAAATTACGAACTTTAAAAAGCCATTTGAAATCTACTGTAAAGAAACAAAAGAAATAAAATCTGAATGGGTGGGCAGAAAAAGACACAGAAATGCTCTGAAAACCTTGACAGGTGAAAAGAAAGACTTAAGAAGAGATTCCCTTATTTTATTTATTTTACAAACACTTTGTAATACTCACTAAGGATCAGGTACTGTTGTAAGCACTTTATAAATATTAATTTATGTAATCCTAATAATCCTACAAGGCAAGTACACTGTTTATCCCAGTGTCACAAAAAAGAAACATGAGGCCAGAGAAGTTAAGTAATGTACACAAAGTCACCCAATTAGTAACAAAACCAAGATTTGAAACCAGATAAATAATCCAGAGTCTGTGCATTTACCCACTTTATTATTCAAGGAAGTTTCTCTTCTATACCTGTTTAAAGACTAGAGCAAAAGCATTGCTAGACTGGGGACTTCAGATAAAGGGAGTACATGAATCATTGTATCAGTTATTACCTTCAAGGAAGATACTTTAATTGTAGTTAATGGTAGGTAAGGGATCCAGCAAGGAAGACTTGAATAATTCCACTATGAGGATAGCAAGAGTATGTCATCCTAGGAGTAAAAAATGAAGTAAGCACAGGAAATTAATTGGAAATGTAAATTGTACTGATAAGGCTTTAAAAATAAGAGGCAGCAACACTGAATTTCTTCCTGTGTCTAATGTGTATGCCATTTTGCCCCAGGAATTCACGAGTATCAAATAAAATTGGCACATGCTCAAAGATGCTCACTAAATACATCATTCTAGAGAAAAAGCATAGCCTCAGGGGGTGACAAAAAAGAGTTTTGCAATTGTTAATAGTGAGAAACTTATTTGCAAAATGCCCTGGCCCTCACAAGCCTCCAATGCATCAACACCAAATTATAAATATATTCCAATTTGAACTCATTTCTCTACCACTAATTGAAATTTAATCTGGACTATATACCTAAACAAACAAGAACAGCAGCAGTGCAAAACATAACCATTTTTCTTCTAAACTCTTTTTGGTAAACTTTCTACAGATTCAAACAGCTATTCATTAAAGAAACATTTTATGAGTCTTCAGCATGATAGACAGGTTCCCAGGATGTAATGATTTATTCACTAAATAAGATTTTAAGATCTGAACCACTGAAATAAATTTTTATTACTTTCCACAAGTTGAACTTCAAGAGTAATAGTCAAGCACAACTCTATATATATGGTTCTGTGAAAACAGCATGTTTCTAGTAAAAATTCAGTGGGCAGACTTAGTGTAAGTATGAATGTAGAGGCAAATTTGACAATGTATATAAAAAAGACTTACAATTTTGCTTACAATTTAATCTGGAATTCCCAGCTTTCATTATAATTTTAAGGATGTGTACAAACATTCTGTGCAAGGATGTTTATTGTGTACAGGTTTTCATTACATAAAAAAATATGAATTAATTAAATGTCCAGTGGCAAGATGTGGTTACATAACTTATAATAATACCTCCACCCAATGTAATAAAAGACCCTCATGTAAAAGTTGTTGCAGAAGAATGTTTAAGGACAAAGACATGAAAAATGGTTCATGATGCATTGTATCTATCAAGTAAAAAGTCCACAGCAAAAAGGCAGAGAATATATTCTAAACACGGTTATTCTAAGAGTTGAATAATTGGTGATTTTAATTTTTACGCTTCTGTTTATTTTCATTTTCTAAATTCATTCCAATGAACTTTTGTAATGAAAAAAAAGTTTCTTTTTTTTAATTGGTAAATTTGTTCCCAGTCTTAGGAGTCCCAAAAGGACAAACTCAGAATCCCTAGAACCTAATGTCAATAACCAAAGACTAGACTAAGCAGGGAAGCTGTTGAGGATTCCTTCCTTCTCTACAGTTTTCCACACACACTGGTTCTGTTTTGGCTTTTGCTGTCATGAAATACAATACATGATGCTCTCTAAATGAATGCATATTATTTATTCCAGAACTCCCTTAAAGCTCCAAGGCCCTCAATACTTTCTTACTTGTAAGCTGAGATGGATACCATAATGCGGGGGGGGGGGGGG
>NW_007728374.1:214152-231365 GCF_000696425.1 Galeopterus variegatus
GGGGGGGGGGGGGGGGGGGGGACTTTAAAGACATTCTTGGCTTTTCTTTCTTAAACCTTGTACCTTGGAGCAACACTATCCAATAGAACTTTCAGTATTGATGAAAATTATCCATATTTGCACTGTACCTTATGGTTGCCACAAGATATATATGGCTATTTTACATGTGAAATGTGGCTAATGAGGCTGAGGAACTAAATTTCTAATTTTATTTAATTAAATTTCAATAGCCATGGGTGACTGGCAGCTACTCTATTGGACAGTGTTCAGGAAAGGTTAACTGGATTTTCCTTTTCTGGCCTCCACCCTGGACCCTTCCAGTTTTTCCAAGTTAACGTCCATACCCAACACTTATTCACTTATTTATTCATTCTCTTATTAACTACTATAAGAATTTTATTAAGTATTGCATGCCAGTCTTGGTACTAAGACTCAGTTGTCTAGAAGACAGCCATGCTCCCTGCCATCAGAATACCTGCAGTACAGGAGAAATAAAGATGGTTTTCTTGCCCTAAATTACATCTCCTGGGTGCTTTGAATTGTTCCAGGATCCCTCCCTTAGACTGAAGAGTAGGTGTCTTAGTCTGTTGCTTATAACAGAAATACCTGAAACTGAGTAATTTATAAAGGAACAATATTTATTGCTTTCAGTTTAAGAGGCTGGGAAGTCCAAAGTCCAGGGAACACATCTGGTGAGAGCCTTGTTGGTGGGTAGTGACTCTTCACAGCAAAGCAGGTGTCACATGGCAAATGGCAGAAGCAGAGAGAGAGCTTCTCATGTTCTCTCCTTTTAAAGCCTTCAGAGTCACACCCATGACCACCATTAAACCATCAAATGGATTAATCCATTCACTATGGCATGCTCTTTGTAATCTAATCACCTCTTCAAGGCCTCACCTTTTAGTAATCATAATAGAATTTTCCACCCTTGACAGTTACAGTGAGAAATAAGTTTCAATGAGTTTGGGGGGACATTCAATCCACAAATCTAATCACCTCTTCAAGGCCTCACCTTTTAGTAATCATAATAGAATTTTCCACCCTTGACGGTTACAGTGAGAAATAAGTTTCAATGAGTTTGGGAAGACATTCAATCCACAGCAGTAAGTGTTCTCCTGCTGGGTTCCTCTTCCTGGGCGGACACAGGAAATGGTTGATTCTTTGGCACACAAGGCCTAGTTCATCTGAGAAAATGGGAACTGGAGATACTGTATTAAAAAGGCTCTTCTCTCTGCCTCTGAGAAATGGAAGAGCTTTCTCTAATAGGTGAAGTTCACAGAAGAAAACCCAATATATCTTAAAATTCAGCCTTTAATGGGCATCTACAATGTCTCATTGGACTAGGTATTGTGGGCAATCAAAGATCTAAAAAACTTGGCCCCTGACTTCCTCAGAACCCAAATTGTGTAGAATCCAAGTCGAAGTTGTTACCATGTGACTTCACTTTTTTTAGAAAGCATAATTCCACAAGTCTTCTTAAAGCACTTGAAAAGAAATGAAATATCCTCAGAACTTGAAGGTAAGGCCCTATTGGGTTCATCTTTTCATTTAAAACAAATAAAGGGAGAACCTGATATGTATCCAAAACTGTATTCAGCTCGGTGACAAAAAAGAAAGATAAAACTACAATTGTTGGAGTAAAGGAGATTAAAATTGAGTTGGAAACCCATGTATTTCATGGGCCACACATGTGAAAATATTAAATCATAAAAAACATAACTAGAACTACGGGTCTTCCCAACAGACAGGCCCACCTATATAATCTTTAGTACCTTTGAAATGCCACCCAGGTGGCACTGGACTCTGCATTCCATTTGCACAAAAGGCACAATGATGTCAGAAAGCCTGAATTCAAATCCTGCAATTCCCACTTACCAGCTTCATGAGCTTGTGTAAATTACTGAGCCCCTCTGCTTAGAACTGGTATCCTCCCAAATTCACTGAAGCTTGAGCCTCACTGTGACAGCATTAAGAGGGTGGGAAATCCTAGTGGGGCCTTGAGGAGGTGATTCGATTGTGGGGACTATACCCTCCTGAAAGGATTAATCCATTCTTGGAATAATAGAAGAGGTTCTGGTGACTTTAAAAGGAGAGTGAACAGGGAAGTTAGTCTCTCTATTTGCTCAAGCCATCTGCCATCTCGCAATGTGATACCTGTGCCACTGAAGACACCAGCAAAAAGGATCCTCACTATAAGTGTTCCCTGGACTTTGGCCTTCCAAGCCTCTGAACTGTAAGCAATAAATATTGTTTCTTTACAAATTACCCAGTTATAGGCATTTCTGCTATAAGCAATAGAAACAGACTAACACACCCTCCAAGCTTCATTTTCCTCATCTGTAAAATGGGTGCAAAACCTGCCTCATGTAGATAATGTGAGCATTAAAGATAATGTATAAGCAGGGCCCAGCACTGTGCCTGTGTGTAATAGGTATTCAATAAAGGCTAGATCGAAAAAGAAATAGTTACAGAGGGGATATTTATTGATAAAATTAGACAAATGGGCAAATAGGCAAAAGCTTTGTATTGCAGCATCAGAAGGTCATTCTTCCCTAACACAGGACAATGTGAAAAGCACCCACATCGTATGAAGAACTAGGTAGACCACACATGGCTTTTTACATGCAAATCTTGATAGAAAGAACACTGAAGAGTGATTCTTTGTCGGGAAAGAAGACAGCCTGAAATAAAATCTTAAATCACCCCAGTGAAGTTACAAGCATTTGAACTCTTCTATACCTTTGGTGAGACTTGTATTTGTCTTCCACCTGGAGAACAAATTACTCCAGGTCCATTTATGCTGAGCTCGAGGCATTTGTGGGCAAATGGAGGAATGGCATCACCATCTCCATTTTATAGATGAACTTAGAGAGTGCTGAGCATTCGAGGGCCCTGCCACTATCTCCCAGAAGCAAAACTAAAGAGAGAGTACCGAGGGATCAACTGAGAGCATGAGGAGGGTCCGAGTGCCCTGCCAGTATTTCCCAGAAGTGAAGCTGGAAACGGATCATCAGTCTGCACACTGCTTCCTGCTAGGGTATGCTTCATGAACGTTCTCTCTAACACTGAATGCATTTGCTCCTGTTGTTAACAGCTTTAGTGAAGACACACAACCACATTTCCCTTGTCATCATATCTGTTCATTTACCAAGAAGTGATGTGATGTTATTATTTCGGGCTCTTCACATCCACTGTGTTAGCACTGGAGGTCACTGTTGTTCCATGCAGACAGATCATAAGTGTGAGTTTCATGGTAAGTTTCACAAATGGCCCAATTCCTTAGGAAATAGCTCATCACGTATTTCGGCAGAACCACACGCAACTCCCCAACCAGCCTGGCATTGATGTTGCTATTTTCAGTCTCTAAATCTAATCTATCCCAAGAGCAAGAGTCTAGAAGAAAGATCCTTAGGAAATAGCTCATCACGTATTTCGGCAGAACCACACGCAACTCCCCAACCAGCCTGACATTGATGTTGCTATTTTCAGTCTCTAAATCTAATCTATCCCAAGAGCAAGAGTCTAGAAGAAAGACCATGAAACCTCCAAGGCACAGAATTTACATAGCTTCATCCTATGCTCAAATTATCAGAAAAGTCTATTTGTGAGCAAGAAATTCTACACTTGTTCTATATTTTTAAAAAATTAACCAAAAAACATCCTAAATGCATATCTGAATCAGAATGAATCGCATCATCATGCTATAAAGAGTTCCAGGAGAATTTCTTTCGTAAATGAGACACAAATACTAATTATGTCTTCTTCTCCCTATCACTTCATAACCAAGTCATAGCCAGTAATCAAGGCTATTAAAGCTCTGGGTCTGACCTCCTCACCTGCTTTTGGACATAAGCAAGCACAGCAGGCAATGCATTTTAAGGCAATTACGGGCATAACTCGAGTATTTACAGGACACAGCATTGTAATAGAACAATCTTTTCGGTATTTCCGAGGCAACAGTTAAATCCTGCGACAGTGGTGGCCCATCAGTGGTGGGAAAAGACCAATTGCTCCTGAGGGTAGAAAATAATTTTGTAGTTCAGGTTAGTGAGGAATGGCATTTCTTCTTCCATTATATCCAAAGTCCAATGAGTGTGCTGCAGCATTTTTTTTCTTTCGTGATTTCCTCATGATAATGTTGTGGTTACTTTAGCAGGGGGTGGAAAACTGATAAGTGTAATTGCTGTAATCACAGGATGTATAAGATGTAAATATTTGCAGGGTAATTAAAAACCATTTGCCTCTTTAGCTTCTTAAAATAAAAGGTACCTCTGAACAACAAACAAGGAAAGATTAAAAAAAAAAGCAGAAAGATTTTTAAGTGGCAAGAATATGAAATGATTTATCGAGAATTCATTTTGTGGTTTGGTCAGATGTGAACATAGGGGAAAAAGAGCAAAATATTGTGGATCAGGAGAAATAATGTGTCATCAAATTACTAAAAATAAATCACAAAAGAACACCCCGGGGTTATGAATAATCACAGTGTGTGGCATTGTCAATGATCCTTTCAAGCTGGCACGTTATTTGGCGGGATGTCTAACTGCCAAGTTATTATTGTAACAAGCCAAAGAACTTTCCTCATTTATTAAATACTTGGAGTCAAAATAAACCATGTCAATTGACCACTATCCAATGGTGGCAGTTGTTCTGTAAGAATAAGCTTTTCTTTTTCAGTCTCATCTGATTCATATGTAAAGACTTCGTATTTCTCACTTTACAGTCCAAGTAACATTTTAATTGCATTTGACTCACATCTGCTAAATTTCTGTACATATTCTAATTTTTACTACCAGCAGGGATGGTGAAAACTGTATTCTACACTGTGTTGAGGAGAGGGTTTGCATAAGGTAGGAAAGAAGAGGGTTGAACAGAACATGGATATTTCTACAGCAATATGGAAAAAATAGTAATTTGTTATGTCTACAGTTGACCTCATCTTGCTCTTGATTCTCTATTCCTCTGATTAAAACAAACAAACAAACAAACAAATATCTTGATGATAAATGGTAACTTTTTCTCTTGTTGTTTCAAAGGCTCTCAGGTTAACTCACTCTCTTAAGGGTAAATAGTCAATCGTTTTGGGTTTTTTACCTCTTTCATGCTCTTTAGGATGGTATCTAGGGATATGCAATTTCATGAGGACAAGGAAAAGGGAATTTTGATCACAATTCATCTTCTGCTAACCCTGCTAACTCTGAGGAGTAACTGATGGGTCACGGCATTGTTCTGTCCTTGCTGCATGTATTTGTTGAGGTATCTGTGGAATATGAAGCTGTGAGTTTCTGCTCTCAGGGTAGGCAGAGCCAAACTGCTCCTATGAAACTCAGCAAACACCTCATGCTAGCTAGACTCTGAATTTTTGTTCTTTCTGGCAGCGCTGAGTCTCGGAAACTCATTGGCATTTCTTTGGGTCTATTGAACTTGTATTGGTTTCCTGAGCTCTATAACCCCTTGGCAATTTTACCTAATTTTGTTTAATAATTTTTACTTAACATTTGCAGCCATCTACTTCTTCCTTCGCATGGCCATGGTAGAATATCTGCACCTTTTCCATATCAGTATAGGTTGTAGACCAGGAGCTTTCTGCCCCAAGAAAGGGCACATCTAGACCCTCCCTCTGCCTGTAGTGATACAGCACAATGGCACCATGTTGCAGAAGCAGAAGGAAGCAGACCAGATACTTGGTTGTTCTTTGGTTTCCCATCATTCAATCCAAACTCCAGATGAGAGTTTCTATATTATGTCTCTCCTTCTCTCTCAACCCCACCAAGGGACCTTGGACAGCATGCTCATCCTGTATTAACCTGTTTCTATTGCTTATAACAAAATACATGGAACTGGGTGATTTATAAAGAAGAATGAAATTTATCGCTCACAGTTTCTGGGGCTGAGTGCCCATGGTGGTGGTGAGAGTGACTCAGGGGTCTCACATTGCAAGATGGTAGTAGCAGAGAAAGTAGAGAGAGAAAGACACACTCTCCTTTCTATTCTTTTACAGCCCTCACAACCATGCCCCTGACCACCATTTTTAACCCATTCACTTGGGGTCTCACATTGCAAGATGGTAGTAGCAGAGAAAGTAGAGAGAGAAAGACACACTCTCCTCTCTATTCTTTTACAGCCCTCACAACCATGCCCCTGACCACCATTTTTAACCCATTCACTAAGAACTACGCCCCTGACCACCATTTTTAATCCATTCACTACTGCACAGTCCTACAATCCAATCACTTCTTCAAGGCTCCAACTTTCAATTGCCATAATAGGATTTTCCACCCTCTTAACAGTCACAGTGGGGCTAAGCTCTAACACACGAAACTTGGAGGACTTAATTCAAGCTTCGATGAGTTTGCGGGGGGGGGGGGACATAATTCAATCCACTATACTCACCTAAATCACCTGGCTTTTGTAGCCCCTCATTTTCTAATCTCAGAGGTTGAAGAGCTAGTTCCATTTTCTATCTGAAAGTAAACACCCTCTATTATATCTTGCTTCACAGTATCTGCCAGCAAAGCTCTATACCTTTAAATCAGAGTTCCACCATTGGTACAAAAAAGGATACTATGGATTTAGAAAATCCTTTTCTTCTCATAAAGATCTGACTTGGTAGATATTGTCTTGCTCTTGGAAAAAAAAAAAAAATTCTAATGTGAGCATTGACTTCATTCTGTATCTTACCCACTGAAGCAGTATAGGCAATTGATTCTCTGGATGGAGAGTTTCAAGGTAACAAAGTTTGGAGAAAATTACTTAAAAATCAGTTTAGTATCATAAAGCAAAATAATATTTCAGTTACACTCTTTTTTTTTCGTGTCCGGCAACGGATCGCAACCCTCAGTGTCGTGCCCGTACCGGACCAGGACCGGCAACTGGATCGCAAACCTCGGTGCTGCGCCCGCACCTCACTCAGCCAGTGAGCGGGAACCGGTCCGTATGTGGGATCTGAACCCTCGGCGGGAGCGCCACCACACTCCCAAGCGGCGCACTGCAGCAGTGCGTCACCGGGCCGGCCCCCTTAAAAAATTTCTTAAAGTTGCCTGGAAAGTACATTACATTCTATGAAAAAATCCAAAAGTAGTATGTATCAGTCAGTCCCATAACTATTATTGACTCCTCAAATAGGGATATGTTGTATGAAAAAGTTGTATCTTCAAACTCTGTAATCATATTCACTGATATTTACATTATAAGGACACATATAAATGGGACTAATAGAACAGTAAAACTATTTTCTCTCTTTTTTCCAGAAAACGCAGAGTTGAATTTAGGCCCAGGCTAAATGTGCTTATGATGTAACTCCACTATATGCAGAAAAATGTTCTAATGAATATTACTATTTGATAACAAAATGGGATGTATATCTGCTGAGAGTGATCAGATGATGATAATGAAAATGACAGTGACAATAACAGTATTTGCAAGTCTCTCTGCCAGGCTCACGATTGCATTTAATCCTCACAGCAACTCCATGAATTATAGATACTATTATCATCCCTATCTGAGGAAAAGAAAAGGGAGAAGTGATAAAGAGGTAGGAATATTACAGCATTGAGTAATAATAAACCCAGAGAAAAGGAAACAGATATTTTTTTTTAAATGCAGGATATCTTAAATGCATGATATCATTTTCTGACTGGAAAAAAATCAGAGTGATTGCCTTAAATAGTATAATATAAACATGAATATTTACATGAAAACTATCATAAAGATATTTCTTATTTTTGTTAGACCTGTGGAAAAGAAAAAAAGAAACTGATCATAGGATAAATTTGCTGTTAATAAAGAGCTATAATATTCTCTTGCTGGGAATTCTAATGTAAAATAATAAATAAAATGCCTGGGTGCATTCAGGATTCAATAGATATATTTTCTAGTTGATGGATTTCTATTGTTTCCACATGTATGCACCAATTAAAACAATTTCAAACTTAATTTGTTGTATAACATTTCAGTCTTGCAGAGCATGCTTTTTAACATTAAAGTTTGTCCCTCTCTGCATGCTAATCTTCAAAAACACTTTCTAAATCAGTCTTTGCCTGATAAATATGTCTATTTGGTTTAGCTTTTTGACTCACGTTCTATAATAATAGTGATTTTTTTTTCTAAGCCACAAATTGGAGGCAAGGGAAGCATGACCCCACTGGGTTTTCCTTTCTTTTTGTAAGTTTATTCAAAGATGAGGCGACATGTCTTTCATTAAGTAGATAGTAACTTCTTAAAGTCTGCAGAACCAGATGAAGGAAATGATAACCTCTTTGTTGATTAGAATGTTGATTCCCTCTAGGAGACCTTAAAGAAAGCTAATTAGTGTTAGCAGATGTGTGTGCAATGGAGGAGGTGAAAGAAAAGAGGGCAGTAATATATTTTTACGGATTTGGATGGAAAAAAGATAAGATTTCTGGAGAAGGAGGATGTTGGGTTTAAGGTTTTATATAAACGGTTGTGAAGAAACTGTGAGAGGGAAGGGCAGTCACAGATTTAAGGGAGACCTGTGTTACAGGATGAATGTAAATTCTGTATTCCTTGGTGTTTGTCAGGAAAACTATGCTTAAGGAGTGTGAGAAACCAGGAAAGTATTCTGCTAAGAGGGAAATAAACATATATCACATTTTCTTTCACCCTAAGGTTGTACTCTGGAAACAACATTGCAAGGACATTTTACAAAAGTTAGACTCCAAAATTCTTCAGAGTTCAGTGCAATGCCTGAGTAACTCTTAACATAGTGCTATACAGTAGATGCTAAATATGAGCCATGCAGGTAATTTTAAATTTTATGGTAACTACAAACAAGAAAAAAGAAACAGGTAAAATTAATGTTAGTACTATACTTTAACACAATGCATCGGAAATATTATCATTTCAACAAATAATCAATATTTTAAATTATTTTTTTATAGTAAGTTTTTGAAAGCTGATGTTGTAAAGCTCCGGCTAATGTCGGAATCCTGCTGAAATCAACAATTGTCGAGCTCTTTTACCTGCCCATAATCCTGCACCAACTGGGCCAATTGTCAAGCTAGGGCTGGGTCTGGAGCTCACAGACCCCTCAAGCCCATTCACAGACTGGGTCAAAAACCCTTCACATGCCAGGCTGGGTCCCCAGACCCCTCACACGCCAGGCTGGGTCCCCAGACCCCTCACATGCCAGGCTGGGTCCCCAGACCCCTCACATGCAGGTCTATGAGCTAGGTAACCGGCCAGAAGGTCCTTGGAAGCCATAGGTTCGAAAGCATAGCCACGTGAACAGACACCTGAGGCAGACGCCAGCCAATGTGGTGGCGCTGTGCCTGCACACTAACTCCGCCCACACACAACTTATTTACAAGGAATGAACCACACCACCCCCAACTGGACCCCAGGCACAGGGCCCTGATTAAACTGTTCTATTTTCTCAACAGGTGTGCATAGTACACTTACAGGCTAGAGCACATATTGTATAGGAAATACATTTTCACTGGAAATATGTGATCATTACTTAGATTTCAATAAAATCTATAGTTGAAAAACTAGATTCACATACCTATGTTCTTCTAAACATACTTAAATGTTTTCCAATAACTGAAGTGTGCAACAAAAAATCATTTTCTGTCACTATTCACATCCACATTTGCAAAACTGATTTATTATTTAGAATAAGTGATTTGCCTTTGAAGCAAAAGTATATCAGTTTCAAACTATGTCTATCTAAATTAAGTAAATTGATTGACTCTGTCAACTAAGCATTATCAAATTCAAAGCATGTCATAAATTGAAAAGCAACTCTAAAAGTTTATCTATATCAGCAAAGTATTCTTCAAATTTTTCTTGTGCTTTGTGTAGCCAATTTACATAGTATTGGTGATTGTAATTAAAATCTGTGTATTGGTTCATGTTAGAAAAAATGTGTAAAATTATTATTATTGATTTGTATTATGAAAGTTTCAATTTTAACATAAATTCTCATACCTGCTTAGTTAAGTCACAAACACGTTTTCTTTTTCTTGGAGCTTCAAATTTAGTTTATTTTTATACAGCATAATGTAAGTGAGAAAACATAAATTACACTGCAATTTTTCATCTTTGTTTCAAAAAATCTTGATTTGGAGTTAAAATACAGTAAATCCTGGTAAAGCTCATCTATGACTCACTTAAGAGGCATTAGCAAGGAACACAAGATTACTGAATTTATTGTCTTTTATAATTAGCAATGATTTATGGCCTTTGAGTATATATATTTATGGCCTTTAAAGTTAAATTTGAATGACTTGAACAACTATATTCAAGGCAACTTAAATTTAAATGAATTGAAATCAATGGTTAATGGTTCCTATACTGAGCAGCCTGGGCCTTGATAAAGATAAAAACACATTGTTATCTTTATTTGGATGTGTAATGGGGGAGGGGCCCAATTCTCACTCCTCTCCCCACGTCCCACTGACTGCTCCCAAAATGTGGGGTTGTTATTTTAGTGGAACCAGCTTTCAGAGCAGGGTTAGACTTTATTTACAAGTCTTGTGATCACTTTGTGTTAAAAGTTCCCACACTTGGCTGGGGCTCATTTTCTTGAATCTTGCCCTTATATTTTCTGCTCTTTTCCTGTCTCCATAAGAAAAAGTGACCCAGGGCCTGGCAGCTGAATGCAGACCAGCTATCCTGCACTCTCAGCGGCTCATATGGGCCAGGAAGAATTTAGACTTTTAGACAAACTCATGTATTTCATCTTGGCAACCAGCTGGTGGAAAGAATAGGGGCTTGAATGAAGACAGAGCTCCACTTAGTTTTTGAGCCCAAATAACTGGTCAATGTCTAGTTTTCCAGCAAGCTCCAAATTGGGGGTAATTAGCAGCTAGTTAACCTCCAAGAGGGGGGACTTATTTAACATTTGTATTTGCCTCTTGTGACTTCTTTCTCAGGAACTACCTGGGATCAGAGTGATTAGGCAAAGACAGGACTCAGTCATTCCAGATTCCCTAGCTAAATATCTGATTACAGCCTAATACCACAAATATTTTTTTTCAAATTACATTTCACTTTAATTTTGAGTTGCAGAGTCATCTTTTTTTTAAAGATGGAGTCTTCTTATAAACTGATATACATGTGATACGTGGCAGAGGACTACATCCTTATTAAGACAATGATATTTATTAATTACAGTTACAAATTTTGAAGTTAATATAGAAAGATTAACGAGAATGTTAGTAGATGATATTCCACTCTGTCTTAAGCCAGAATCTAAAAGTTTCTTTAGGAGTTCCATTTGATTTGCAAACATCCTATACGTTTGAACAGAGATGGTACACAGTGTCACCATTCCATACCCACCCTGAGGCCTATTGTTTAACTCTCTTGGTCCAGACAATAAATAAGCTGTCCTGAGCCACCACTGTCACCTAGTGGTAGTTGAAGGAACTGTCTGATAGAAAATTAATTTCCTGCTGTACCGTTATATGAGTATGTTTCACCGTCCTCTGTCTTTCTATATCTGGCTAATTCCTTCTATGCCAACTTTGATTACATACAATGCAGGAAGTACAATGTGGTGGCTAAAAGTATAACTCAAGCTAGATTTTCTAGGTCCAACTCTCTGCTACACCCCTCACCGGCTGTGTGGCTTTGGACAAGCTGCTTTTTTTGGTCCCTCATTTGTAAAATGGTACTAACAACACCTGCCTAGTAAAGTTGTTTTGAAGAATGAATCATATAATTCATGTACAGTACTAAAAAATAGTGGCTGGCATACAGAAAGTGCTCAATAAATACAACAAATGGGACGGGTCCTTTTTAGCCATCTTCATGCTTTCCTTTTCTTTACCAGTTTTGGTTATTTTTCATCCCTCCCAAGTCATATCTGATAATAAGTGGTTAGAGACCTGATTATATCAAAGGAAAGAAAACTGACATGTTTTGACATCTAATTAAATGTAACCAACACAACTTGTAAAGCTCTTGGAGGCACCCACAAAGCCATTTAGAATCACAGTAAAAGACAAAAAAAGAAAAAAAAAAATAGAATCACAGCAAAAATCTCCATTTGCTCCCTAATTTCCTCAAACAAAAACCACTTTCTTGAAAAAATCATCAACCATCAAGAAAATATTTTACACCAATTTGTCTTCTTTTTTTTTAATGAAATCAATGATTTAAAATTATTTGAATTACACAAATAATAAATGAATACTTTCTTGTTGTAAAACCTTTAAACCAAAGATTATGAAAAAATTCCTCCTTGACTCCCTCTTCCCCCCAGATCTTCTAGCTGCCCTACAGGAAAAGACTGTCCCTTTGGTATATTTCTTTCTAAGTCTTTTCCTAAGTATATTTTCCCATTGCCTCAAATCTTCTGAAAATTCCCAACTGATACTGGACATTTCTTTCTTGGTCATCTCCACACATGGGTCCAGTTCTCTGACACTGTGATCAGGGCTTACAAATGTCCCCAGGAGATGGATGGCAGTGATCTGCCGTTGACATGGTGGAAGTGCAGCCCAAGGCCCTAACATTCCACTCCTTAGTCCCATGGAGAGCCTTCCTCCTTCCCAATTTAAGGACTCTCATCTTCTTGCTCCTATTTATTTGGATCCAGTTTAATTAGAACTCGTGAGCACAAAAAATTGCCTCTCCAAGCATGAACCCAAATCTTTTGGCCCTGGACTTAGGTCAGCAATTTCTTTGAATTTCTGCTTCTGCTCCCCTATGGGCCAGAAGTGCCCTTTGGTTCAGGCAAGAGGAAGAGAAATATAGAGAAACCAAGAGATCATTATTATTATTTTTTTTAATGAGACTACTATTTTGGGATGTTATTCTATCATGTGTATACTCGTGTATACATAAATATATGGTTTTGCTTTGACTTACCTTTTTTCACACAAATGTCATCACACTGTAGCTACTATTTTTATTAGATTGTTTTTATTTTTTAAAGATTGTTCTTTTATTTAACAATTAGCTTGAAAAAATGTTAAAATATTTTTTGAGCTACTACTACAGGGAACTAAGGAGTTCATGAATTAGGAAATTAGTGCTAAATAGTACTTAAGAACGTCCTTTATTCACTGTATTTTACTTCTAATATGTCAAACTGAGCAATTCTTCCAACCTTGCTATGCACCAACTTTCAAACTATAAATTTACAAATTAACTTTATCAACATAATCTACTTATAAAGGGGTGACCCTCTGTATTTACATTATACATATTTTACTTTTTAGAAAACTAGCTATTTTTACTTATTTCCTGAAGAAATTGTTTGTCTCTAAAGCCTGTTGCATGGTATGATTCGAAAATAACAACAGAAAACAGCTTAGAATGCACGATCATATTTTATATCTTTCATAAGCGACATAAAATATAATTTGATCTTTTTATACAAAAATATTATGTGTAATAAAAAACACATTTTGGTCATTTTTTCTTGTGGTAAATTATATCTAAAAAATTTCCCTATGCAGAAAATTATTTTCAAATCAAATGACTAAGTTGTCCAAGCCACCATAGAATTAAAAGTAAAAATATATCATAGTTTAGATCTATTTAGAATGCATATTTAATTCCTACTTCCTGTACTTCTTGTTATGTATAGAAGAAGTAGCTGAAGAAAATTCATTATCATGGATAAATCCTAAAAGGAAAATTTTGTTAAGTTTTAATCAACATATAAAGCCCATTACAATATTGTGTATATTTTGGCTGGTTTATCAGCCCATTTATATTTTGCGTAATACAATTCCTTTCTTTAAAAAAATTCACAATGTGTACCTATATAGTTATATTAATAGCCTTTTAACACTTTGGAATTTTATTTTATAACATTATTTCTAAATGATATATAACTGTCTATTGCAAGTGTGAACTTTTGCTAAGCCTTAAAATAAAAGGCTTTAGAAAATGTGTTTTAACTGTATTCTTAAATATTTTTCTAACAAAGATGAGGTTGAAGATGGAGATTTTATGGCAGTGATTTCTATACTGACAATGATAATAAGTTGTGTTCTTTTTCTTATTAGGGTATCAGTACTTTACTATTAATTGGTTTTCAAATAAACTCAATACTGTATATGAAATGTAAAGTAAAGTCAAAGATTGGGGTCCCTCGCGTTGCTTGAAAGTCTTTGATCATCTACCTAAAACGTGTTCATATAGAACAGAGTCACAGAATACCTTCTTCTAAAACAGCCCATTCCCATGCTGTGTGCACGTTCTTTCCTGGCATCAGCAGGGGTGGACACGAGTCGGGACAAGGTGAGGGAAGGATGAATGAAAGCAAGAAATATTGTTTTGTTTTGCTTTGTTTTTATGCTATTATAGCACTGAAAATACTCTGGATTTAAATTGGGCAAGAAAATTATATTGGGGTTAGTCAGTAAATTGGATATTCATCTACAGTATGTAATCACCCACTTTTTAATTTTTATTTTCTATTTTTGGCACAGTTAGCACCTTGCCAGCATCTCCTGATAGGGTCATAAAGTAAGCACTTTCATGACCTCATTTTTGCAAATACTATTTCTCAATCCCAGGTAAGTGGTTTAAAAAATGCATGCAGTGCATTTGTGGATTCTGTGTCTCTCTCAAGGGCTAATTGGTTTACATGCAGTTTTCTGTGGTTAGCCACTTCATGCTGAAGCTGTTTTTTACTTCATGATTCATGCCATCCTTCTCACTATATCAGGTCTTGGAGCAATTGTTCTGGCATGGTCGAGTGTACAATTATCTTCTCATCATTTCTGTTTTTGTCCCTCATCCTGCACCCTTCTGGATTCTTGCCAAAGATGAGAGGAAGAGTTCAAAATTAATGTAAAGGTTGCATCTGCCATATAGGCTAAAGGTGGAAATGCCCAGAAATGCAAATGTTCACCAGTTTGGCTATTCCTGGAATTTTCAGGTATCATGTAAATGTGATGATGTAGAGAATTTCAGTATACTTCCTGTGGTTACCACCCTTTCCTATTTCTTTCCAGATTTCCAGGTCACTGTGAAATAAATATGAAAATCTGCATATCCAAGTATAGTTGCTCTTTAATTTTGATATCAAGTCAGTATTTTTTGTTCATATACACACACGATTTTCTGCTGGGTACTACGGAAGGTATAAAAACAATCGAGGAGGAGGATCTTGGTCAAGAGCATGGGCATGTCCCTGGTGTCTGCAGAGCATCCCATCTCTGCCCCTTCTTTTCTCAAAAAACGTCTGCCTCATATGATTGCTGGGAGGATTAGATAATGTTTGTTTAGCACCCAAAAGACCTTCATCTAAAAAGCTCACAATTGGTTAGCTGTTATATTATTACAAAGCAATCCTTTGTCAAGGGCTGAACTGTCTACGCTGGATCATAAGAGCAAAGAAATTTGGAAATGGAAAGGCTTTCTGAGAGCAGTGATTGTCAAGTAATCTTTTATGGCCTATGGGTTAGACTTTCATTGAAGAAAGTAGGAGCTGGGACAAAGGGGAATAGAACAAATTTAGAAAGTAATTTATCTGGAGAAACTAAAGAGACCCATTTCACAAGGATGAAAGGTTAGTGTGGTGAGTAATGGGATATGGGATTGTAAAAAATGAAGATGGAAAATAAAGGGTGTTGGATTTTGTGTATTTGCCAATGTAGCTTTAAAATCTCTAATATAAATTTAGAAACTCTCAAGAAGGGGCAATCTAATTCCTTCCTTTCTAAGGGGAGCCCAATGTATTTAAAACAGACTCAAGATCCCTGATCTAAAATCGTTCCTACCGATTTTAATTGTTTATGTCTAGACTACAGTGAGCTTATTTCAACAATCAGCCTGCTAAGAAGAGAACTATTTCAAGAGAACATTTAGCTATTTTAGAACACTTGCATTAAAAATAAAGGCAAAAGATGTTCTGAGGTAGAGGGAGGAGAATTAAAAAGAAGGTTGAGTATTCCAGAGGATAGTTGTATCATCACAGTGATGGAACCTGAAACAGAATGTGAGATCTGTACATAGTAGCTGAGTCCATTTGTGCTATCACTGTAGGGCTTTCTTTATTCCTATGGTTCCACTCTCTTTTAAAGTTCAATTTTTCTTAAAAAATACATACTCTAAAAATATTAAAAAGATTAAAATTAATAACTTCTGCACATGTCTGTTTAATTTTGTGTGCAAATCAGGTTCTATGGCAGAGACAGCATCATGTACCTTCTGGCTGTTTGACATTGACTGGCCAAAAGATGATTCACTGCTTCCATAAGGATAGACCAGTGGATAGCTGGAAGTCTTTCCACTAATTCAACATTATTCCTCACTAAATGGCTGGCTAGACAGGTTGGATTTTCTTGCAAGTACCAGCCATGTATACATCATTCTTTTCCTCTCTGAAACAGAGAAGTCTTTGTACAAACATGGGCCAAGTCCAAAGTCCATGTGATGTGCATCTTCTGTTATTCAGACATCCATTTCTTGGGTAGTGTAGCCCAGTAGTTCTGGAAAACCATCCTACCCTCTACACTGTATTTATGTCAGTTCTCTCCAGAGTGGATCAATGCATAATAAATAGCAAGTAGCTACACAATAGAATGTAATTCTAAAAATAATAAACAGCTTAGCTGCTCAAAACTCTCTCTCTAACTGACCTGAAAAAGGTCTGAAAATTATGCCTACTTCCTAAACAAAGGCATTGACTTTAGAAATCTGAGAAGATGTATATGTTGTTTAGGAGTGTAACATAGTCACCCATAACTACTTTAGCAGGATGGGTCTCTAGGACTGATTAATTTTGTTCAGAGAGATGGAAGCAAGGAGATCTAGGAAATGATGAACTATCTAGGGACTCTGGGATGGACTGGCCATGCACTGCATCCCACAGACAAATAGGAAGTCCCATGAAACCATTTTGATGAGGAAAGGGACAAAAAATTTGAGAGGACTTATGAGATGATCTGAGTTTCTTTTGAAAGTTGTGTGTACAATAATGTATTTATAAAGTACTTTATAAATATATTATCAAATATACTTATATTAGTATAGAATTATATTATTAGAATTATTATAGAATTATAATTATAATTATTATAGAATATACTTATACTAAGTATATACATAATATACTTAGAAATTTGTATAAATTTAATTCATTTTTGTGCTGCTCCATTAAGATGAAAAGACACCAAGTAGTATAAGTGCTTATTCAAGATTATTCTTGAATAAGATGTTACGAATACTACTGACAATAAATCCAAAGTATTGTTAGGTTCCAAACTAACAATGCACAGATGTGA
>NW_007728374.1:231375-242018 GCF_000696425.1 Galeopterus variegatus
CATGCAGGTCTATGAGCTAGGTAACCGGCCAGAAGGTCCTTGGAAGCCATAGGTTCGAAAGCATAGCCACGTGAACAGACACCTGAGGCAGACGCCAGCCAATGTGGTGGCGCTGTGCCTGCACACTAACTCCGCCCACACACAACTTATTTACAAGGAATGAACCACACCACCCCCAACTGGACCCCAGGCACAGGGCCCTGATTAAACTGTTCTATTTTCTCAACAGGTGTGCATAGTACACTTACAGGCTAGAGCACATATTGTATAGGAAATACATTTTCACTGGAAATATGTGATCATTACTTAGATTTCAATAAAATCTATAGTTGAAAAACTAGATTCACATACCTATGTTCTTCTAAACATACTTAAATGTTTTCCAATAACTGAAGTGTGCAACAAAAAATCATTTTCTGTCACTATTCACATCCACATTTGCAAAACTGATTTATTATTTAGAATAAGTGATTTGCCTTTGAAGCAAAAGTATATCAGTTTCAAACTATGTCTATCTAAATTAAGTAAATTGATTGACTCTGTCAACTAAGCATTATCAAATTCAAAGCATGTCATAAATTGAAAAGCAACTCTAAAAGTTTACCTATATCAGCAAAGTATTCTTCAAATTTTTCTTGTGCTTTGTGTAGCCAATTTACATAGTATTGGTGATTGTAATTAAAATCTGTGTATTGGTTCATGTTAGAAAAAATGTGTAAAATTATTATTATTGATTTGTATTATGAAAGTTTCAATTTTAACATAAATTCTCATACCTGCTTAGTTAAGTCACAAACACGTTTTCTTTTTCTTGGAGCTTCAAATTTAGTTTATTTTTATACAGCATAATGTAAGTGAGAAAACATAAATTACACTGCAATTTTTCATCTTTGTTTCAAAAAATCTTGATTTGGAGTTAAAATACAGTAAATCCTGGTAAAGCTCATCTATGACTCACTTAAGAGGCATTAGCAAGGAACACAAGATTACTGAATTTATTGTCTTTTATAATTAGCAATGATTTATGGCCTTTGAGTATATATATTTATGGCCTTTAAAGTTAAATTTGAATGACTTGAACAACTATATTCAAGGCAACTTAAATTTAAATGAATTGAAATCAATGGTTAATGGTTCCTATACTGAGCAGCCTGGGCCTTGATAAAGATAAAAACACATTGTTATCTTTATTTGGATGTGTAATGGGGGAGGGGCCCAATTCTCACTCCTCTCCCCACGTCCCACTGACTGCTCCCAAAATGTGGGGTTGTTATTTTAGTGGAACCAGCTTTCAGAGCAGGGTTAGACTTTATTTACAAGTCTTGTGATCACTTTGTGTTAAAAGTTCCCACACTTGGCTGGGGCTCATTTTCTTGAATCTTGCCCTTATATTTTCTGCTCTTTTCCTGTCTCCATAAGAAAAAGTGACCCAGGGCCTGGCAGCTGAATGCAGACCAGCTATCCTGCACTCTCAGCGGCTCATATGGGCCAGGAAGAATTTAGACTTTTAGACAAACTCATGTATTTCATCTTGGCAACCAGCTGGTGGAAAGAATAGGGGCTTGAATGAAGACAGAGCTCCACTTAGTTTTTGAGCCCAAATAACTGGTCAATGTCTAGTTTTCCAGCAAGCTCCAAATTGGGGGTAATTAGCAGCTAGTTAACCTCCAAGAGGGGGGACTTATTTAACATTTGTATTTGCCTCTTGTGACTTCTTTCTCAGGAACTACCTGGGATCAGAGTGATTAGGCAAAGACAGGACTCAGTCATTCCAGATTCCCTAGCTAAATATCTGATTACAGCCTAATACCACAAATATTTTTTTTCAAATTACATTTCACTTTAATTTTGAGTTGCAGAGTCATCTTTTTTTTAAAGATGGAGTCTTCTTATAAACTGATATACATGTGATACGTGGCAGAGGACTACATCCTTATTAAGACAATGATATTTATTAATTACAGTTACAAATTTTGAAGTTAATATAGAAAGATTAACGAGAATGTTAGTAGATGATATTCCACTCTGTCTTAAGCCAGAATCTAAAAGTTTCTTTAGGAGTTCCATTTGATTTGCAAACATCCTATACGTTTGAACAGAGATGGTACACAGTGTCACCATTCCATACCCACCCTGAGGCCTATTGTTTAACTCTCTTGGTCCAGACAATAAATAAGCTGTCCTGAGCCACCACTGTCACCTAGTGGTAGTTGAAGGAACTGTCTGATAGAAAATTAATTTCCTGCTGTACCGTTATATGAGTATGTTTCACCGTCCTCTGTCTTTCTATATCTGGCTAATTCCTTCTATGCCAACTTTGATTACATACAATGCAGGAAGTACAATGTGGTGGCTAAAAGTATAACTCAAGCTAGATTTTCTAGGTCCAACTCTCTGCTACACCCCTCACCGGCTGTGTGGCTTTGGACAAGCTGCTTTTTTTGGTCCCTCATTTGTAAAATGGTACTAACAACACCTGCCTAGTAAAGTTGTTTTGAAGAATGAATCATATAATTCATGTACAGTACTAAAAAATAGTGGCTGGCATACAGAAAGTGCTCAATAAATACAACAAATGGGACGGGTCCTTTTTAGCCATCTTCATGCTTTCCTTTTCTTTTCCAGTTTTGGTTATTTTTCATCCCTCCCAAGTCATATCTGATAATAAGTGGTTAGAGACCTGATTATATCAAAGGAAATCTCAATAAATACAACAAATGGGACGGGTCCTTTTTAGCCATCTTCATGCTTTCCTTTTCTTTACCAGTTTTGGTTATTTTTCATCCCTCCCAAGTCATATCTGATAATAAGTGGTTAGAGACCTGATTATATCAAAGGAAAGAAAACTGACATGTTTTGACATCTAATTAAATGTAACCAACACAACTTGTAAAGCTCTTGGAGGCACCCACAAAGCCATTTAGAATCACAGTAAAAGACAAAAAAAGAAAAAAAAAAATAGAATCACAGCAAAAATCTCCATTTGCTCCCTAATTTCCTCAAACAAAAACCACTTTCTTGAAAAAATCATCAACCATCAAGAAAATATTTTACACCAATTTGTCTTCTTTTTTTTTTAATGAAATCAATGATTTAAAATTATTTGAATTACACAAATAATAAATGAATACTTTCTTGTTGTAAAACCTTTAAACCAAAGATTATGAAAAAATTCCTCCTTGACTCCCTCTTCCCCCCAGATCTTCTAGCTGCCCTACAGGAAAAGACTGTCCCTTTGGTATATTTCTTTCTAAGTCTTTTCCTAAGTATATTTTCCCATTGCCTCAAATCTTCTGAAAATTCCCAACTGATACTGGACATTTCTTTCTTGGTCATCTCCACACATGGGTCCAGTTCTCTGACACTGTGATCAGGGCTTACAAATGTCCCCAGGAGATGGATGGCAGTGATCTGCCGTTGACATGGTGGAAGTGCAGCCCAAGGCCCTAACATTCCACTCCTTAGTCCCATGGAGAGCCTTCCTCCTTCCCAATTTAAGGACTCTCATCTTCTTGCTCCTATTTATTTGGATCCAGTTTAATTAGAACTCGTGAGCACAAAAAATTGCCTCTCCAAGCATGAACCCAAATCTTTTGGCCCTGGACTTAGGTCAGCAATTTCTTTGAATTTCTGCTTCTGCTCCCCTATGGGCCAGAAGTGCCCTTTGGTTCAGGCAAGAGGAAGAGAAATATAGAGAAACCAAGAGATCATTATTATTATTTTTTTTAATGAGACTACTATTTTGGGATGTTATTCTATCATGTGTATACTCGTGTATACATAAATATATGGTTTTGCTTTGACTTACCTTTTTTCACACAAATGTCATCACACTGTAGCTACTATTTTTATTAGATTGTTTTTATTTTTTAAAGATTGTTCTTTTATTTAACAATTAGCTTGAAAAAATGTTAAAATATTTTTTGAGCTACTACTACAGGGAACTAAGGAGTTCATGAATTAGGAAATTAGTGCTAAATAGTACTTAAGAACGTCCTTTATTCACTGTATTTTACTTCTAATATGTCAAACTGAGCAATTCTTCCAACCTTGCTATGCACCAACTTTCAAACTATAAATTTACAAATTAACTTTATCAACATAATCTACTTATAAAGGGGTGACCCTCTGTATTTACATTATACATATTTTACTTTTTAGAAAACTAGCTATTTTTACTTATTTCCTGAAGAAATTGTTTGTCTCTAAAGCCTGTTGCATGGTATGATTCGAAAATAACAACAGAAAACAGCTTAGAATGCATGATCATATTTTATATCTTTCATAAGCGACATAAAATATAATTTGATCTTTTTATACAAAAATATTATGTGTAATAAAAAACACATTTTGGTCATTTTTTCTTGTGGTAAATTATATCTAAAAAATTTCCCTATGCAGAAAATTATTTTCAAATCAAATGACTAAGTTGTCCAAGCCACCATAGAATTAAAAGTAAAAATATATCATAGTTTAGATCTATTTAGAATGCATATTTAATTCCTACTTCCTGTACTTCTTGTTATGTATAGAAGAAGTAGCTGAAGAAAATTCATTATCATGGATAAATCCTAAAAGGAAAATTTTGTTAAGTTTTAATCAACATATAAAGCCCATTACAATATTGTGTATATTTTGGCTGGTTTATCAGCCCATTTATATTTTGCGTAATACAATTCAGTAGTACTATCATATTCTAATTAGTGAGATGTTGTGTCTGGAAGGAAGATGTGTCCTTTATTCCTATTCCTATTTTCAAATGGGACCATATAATAGATATGTGTGTGTACCGTGTGCTCTGTACTTCAGGAATATCTGTTTACATCTGCAGTGATGGAGTGCTATGTTTTTATCTTGCCACTAAGACGGTCAACATAGTAAATCCCAGTTCCACTTGTGTATTGCCTTGTGCCTGGTGGTTCTTGCACATACATCTGCAGAACTAGCAATTGCCCCAGAGCCTGTTTTCACTGAAGGAGCCCCCTGAAGTCTGCAGTGGTCCCTTGTGTGTCCTCAGAGCCCTAGCGAGAGAGCTCGTTGCTTAAAAAGACCTTGCGTAATAACTTCGTATAGCATACATTATACGAAGTTATACGAATAGACCAGTGGATAGCTGGAAGTCTTTCCACTAATTCAACAGTATTCCTCACTAAATGGCTGGCTAGACAGGTTGGATTTTCTTGCAAGTACCAGCCATGTATACATCATTCTTTTCCTCTCTGAAACAGAGAAGTCTTTGTACAAACATGGGCCAAGTCCAAAGTCCATGTGATGTGCATCTTCTGTTATTCAGACATCCATTTCTTGGGTAGTGTAGCCCAGTAGTTCTGGAAAACCATCCTACCCTCTACACTGTATTTATGTCAGTTCTCTCCAGAGTGGATCAATGCATAATAAATAGCAAGTAGCTACACAATAGAATGTAATTCTAAAAATAATAAACAGCTTAGCTGCTCAAAACTCTCTCTCTAACTGACCTGAAAAAGGTCTGAAAATTATGCCTACTTCCTAAACAAAGGCATTGACTTTAGAAATCTGAGAAGATGTATATGTTGTTTAGGAGTGTAACATAGTCACCCATAACTACTTTAGCAGGATGTGTCTCTAGGACTGATTAATTTTGTTCAGAGAGATGGAAGCAAGGAGATCTAGGAAATGATGAACTATCTAGGGACTCTGGGATGGACTGGCCATGCACTGCATCCCACAGACAAATAGGAAGTCCCATGAAACCATTTTGATGAGGAAAGGGACAAAAAATTTGAGAGGACTTATGAGATGATCTTAGTTTCTTTTGAAAGTTGTGTGTACAATAATGTATTTATAAAGTACTTTATAAATATATTATCAAATATACTTATATTAGTATAGAATTATATTATTAGAATTATTATAGAATTATAATTATAATTATTATAGAATATACTTATACTAAGTATATACATAATATACTTAGAAATTTGTATAAATTTAATTCATTTTTGTGCTGCTCCATTAAGATGAAAAGACACCAAGTAGTATAAGTGCTTATTCAAGATTATTCTTGAATAAGATGTTACGAATACTACTGACAATAAATCCAAAGTATTGTTAGGTTCCAAACTAACAATGCACAGATGTGAAAGATGAAAAGACACCAAGTAGTATAAGTGCTTATTCAAGATTATTCTTGAATAAGATGTTATGAATACTACTGACAATAAATCCAAAGTATTGTTAGGTTCCAAACTAACAATGCACAGATGTGAAAAAAATCATTCTTATAAAGTCAATCTTGAGATATACTTTTAGCCATTAAATAACAAATATATATATATGTTTAGCTAGATAAATTAATATGATTGAGGTCATTATATGATTCTATAAAAAGTTATAATGGACTAATTGATCATTAAGAGCACAGGTTTTCTTCACTTTTCTAAATATTTAATTGTTTTAAATATAATGTATACCGAAAAGAAACATGAGGCTGTTGAATTTTGTCTATTTGCTAATGTGGTTTTTAAATCTTTAAATAAATATAGAAACACTTTAGAAAGGGAAAAATCTATTGCTTAAGATGAAATGAAATACCCAGTTTTTCTTTGTATATATCTAAACACAAATAAATGCAATTTTACTTTATATTCAGAAGAAAATCGTTTTTTTACTTTAATCAATTTGTCCAACAAAGAATATACAAAAGAACTATCAATTTTAAACTTTATGAACTAATTAGCAGTAATACCCACTTAATGCACAAATCTTGGCAATCTCAAATGAAATAAAATAAAAATGTTTATTAAAACCATTGGTGGACACAAAAATATAAATTAAATATAAAATAATCAACCAAAAGCAGGCTACAATAAACAATAGTAAATATTCCAAAATAACAGTGCTGCTAAACAATATTTCACTGAAGATTCTAAACCACGGTCAGTAACTTTGCCTACTTTAGGGTATGAAATATTTTTATGGATGCCAACCCACCCTCACAGCTAACCACATTACTTAGTGTTTTCATATCTTGGATCAAATGAGGCAAAGGAAGGAGACCTCTAGATTACTCATCATAAATCCCTTCAGTTTTCACTAGGACATTTTGTTTGAAAAACAAAGGAAGGTGTGAAAGAGTAGCTCCAACCTGTCCAAGAGGATCTGTGGGACTTGTCAAAATTTCAAAAGAACTGTTTGACCTCCAAAGATGATGTTCCCAAACCAGACAAAATTGGACAGACTTTTCAAAATCCAAAGAAAGCACATGCAAATTAGAGGTTACCAAATGTTACAAACTTAGCCAAAGAACTTGCTGTAGGTTACATAACTCCTGTCTTGTATTTTTATCTGCCAAGTGCTGAAAGATGGGACACCTTTTCTCTCCCTGTATTAACTCTGAAGGAAGTTAGAAGGTTTTCTGGAGGAATGTGGTACAGTTTATAATCTGCATTACATCTTGTATATTAAGCCTGATTTGTTACATTTTATGTGCTGACCATGGCACCCAATTGCTATAGTATACAGACATTTGTAGCATACAAAGATTCTTGGAATCCTGTGGGGAAAGACTGTGAAATCTGTTAAAATAATTATATTATTCACTTTTTGGTGGGTTTAAAATGATAGGTTGGTTCTTTATTTCTTATAGTGCACCTATAATAGAGAATTATAGGCCATATGCTTGTATACTGGGTAACTTAACAAATGACAAAGCCAACTGTTGTCGGAGTTGAGTCTAAAAGCTAAGTGTCTCCTTTTCCAAACTCTCTGGTGCACTTTCCACTATTTTAGAGCACTTCTATCATGCTTTATTTTTAATAGTGAGGGGGGATACTGTACAGATATTTGAATAGAATGTTTGTAGTAAGGTCCTTTAGGCCACACATATCTTGCTTTAGAGTCATGGAGTTATTAACTTTTAGAGTTGGAAAAGGTATTAACTTAGCTCAATCACCGTATTTTTATAGATGAGATAGCTGAGGTCTAAAGATATTACTGACATATCCAAAATCAAAGTATTGGTAAACAAAAATAATATTTATAACCATTATCACAATAAATATTGCTTTGCTTTTTAAAAAATGTTTCATTATTGCTCCAAATGTTTCACATGCTTTAACTCATATAGTCTTTTCAACATCCTTGAAACGATGAATACAAATATTGTTCCTGTTTTATAGATGGGAAAATTGAGATGCAGAGGAACCAAATAGCATCTTAATTAGTGGCAAAGATAAGGTTCATATTTAGGTCTATGATTTAAAAGAATACTCCTAATATTTACATGGCAGTGAAGATTAGGTCATTAAGTTTCATGAAGATTTAATTGAATTAAATCTTATTTTAAAAAGCAGAGGGGAGAGTGCCCTAAGTAAGGACAATCAACTGACCTCAAATCAATAACTTGATTTAAGAATTAATTATAAATACCACTTTTTCAGATTCAATTTTCTAAAATTTTCAATTAACAAATGCATTTGAGTGAGTCTGCTATACAAATGGTATAATCAATCATATTTTCTCTTTTATATGCAAGTAAGACTGTATTTTTGAGATAACATCTTGATTTAACTATTTTTCCAGGATGTATTAGTTTATTCAGAAGAAAAAGAATCAATACTTTTACCCCTCTAACTAAAACATTAAGCCTGAGAAAACTTATTAAATTCAAGTCAATATACTGTTGCTTGACATGTATAATTTTTGTGTATCTTGACTCAGAATGTTTTTAATAGTATATATTTATTTAAGTGTAATATCTTAATTTGTTTTATTGCTGGAAAGACACTGATTTTTCTTCAGAGTGATATTTACTACTCTTTGGCTTGGTTTGGTTTTACAGGAGATTCCAGTCAACTTTAATTTGTGCTATTTTAACATTTTACTACAATTCTCACCCTTTTTGAGAAAGAATTTATTCCTCCTTCAAAATTTATTGGATTCCTTTACAACTTCTTTCTAAAAGAAAAATAAGTCAAGTTGCAATTAATTCCCTTACAGATAGTTTATGAAATTAGTGCTGACTCTGCCCCTTCCTTTGCTATGGTTTGTGAGGCCTTAAAATGTAATTTAAGAGGTGAGATTATAAGCACTTCCTCATTCAGGAAAAAGCAAGAGGAAGAAAACTCGTCTCAGGAAATATAAAAGCCTTGAAAGAATGATTATTTTGTAGGCATTGTGAGGAGAGGGTGGATCATGTGTGAGTTGTGTTCTTTCAAAATAGACTGTGGCAGTTTGTTAGGTAATAAATTCAAATGTGGTTTCACAAACACAAGTCAATTTAAATCACGAGGAATCTTCACAGAGCACCACTTAGCCCATACTTACTGTTACCAGGGGACCATTAAGCAACAAGGCCCCTTCTCAGTGGGAGACCAAAGTCCAGCGTTACTGGGATTGTAATCCTTCATTAGTAAAAAGAAAGAAGACTCAGACAGTATATTGGAAAGAACTGAGCATTCAGGCAGAGATACTTTGTTATGTGACCTCACGGCCATGTCACAGCATCTCAGCCAAACCTCAGTTTCTTCACTGAAAAACACTTAACCTTCCAGAACTCCTGCGGCAAGTCGTGTTCATTTTCTTCTACATCTTAGATCTGCTCCTGGTCTTACCTGCCTCATTTGTAAAAATAGAGAATATAGACAAGATAATTTAAAGATACCTTCCAACTCATACAATTCTCTAAGAAACTTTTGAAAGTGTGTGGCAAAAATGGATGATGAAATTATAAAACAAAATATGTGTAAGCAAAAAAAAAAATTATAATATTAATGAGAGTAAAAATCTTACTTGATTTTTTACTCACTTTTCAGCTTTGAAACCAAAATAAACTACATAATTTTCTTTTACTGGTTTGAAAGATGATCTGTATACAATGAAAAGGGGGACATAAATCATGATTTGACCTGAGAATCATAAGGACAGATTATGTGAATCTTGGCATCATCTGGCATTAATAACAGCCTCCATCCTTATCCTTTCCAGGACAAACCTGGTTAATCAATTATAACATTCTCTCTGACCCCAGATTTGGGTTTAGAATTATAATATGTTGATCACTCTGCTAACCCTCCAACCCATTTAATCTCACCATCCTTTAGAAAGGTAATTAATTTCAATTTCACTGGATAGCCTGAGGCTCAAGTGAAAAGACTCTTGTCCAAAACCTACCATTAGCAGGCAGTGTAGCCAACACCCTTGCCCAATTCTTTTTCCTTCAACACCAGTGCTCTTGACCTCTGCACTGCATTGCCTCTCCTCATGGTAAGAATAAGAAATTTGAGAAAAGATGAATCCAAATTGAACCTCCATGTTCTTTCCTTCATGCTATTGGAAGTGCTTATGGAGTATCCTTAATTTGCCAGGTACACTATTCTAAATGGAGGGGATGTATCAGTCAATAAAGCAGACAAAAATCTAGTATGTATACTTGTGGGGGAGACAGATGATGGAGTTTGAATGTGTTGTCCCCTCCAAAACTCATGTGGAAATTTGATCTCCAATGTGGCAGTGTTGGAAACTGATTGAGTCATGGGGGCAGATCCCTCATGAATGGATTAATGCTCTCCCTGGGCAAGGGGGGATTAATGAGTGAGTTTTTGCTCTGTTAGTTCCCACGGGAGCTCATTGCTTAAAAAGACCCTGGCACCTTCTCTCTCCCA
>NW_007728374.1:242291-243849 GCF_000696425.1 Galeopterus variegatus
ATGAGGAACTTATTGGGAACTGGACAGAAGATCACCCTTGCTACATCATAGCAAAGAATTTGGCTGCACTGTGTCCATGCCCCTGGACTTCATGGAAGGTGGAATTTAAGAGTTGTAAACTAGAGCATTTGGCCAAAGAAATTTCTAAGCAGAAAAGTGTTAAGGATACTGCATGGCTACTTCTAACAGCCTACTCTGAGTTATGGCAGCGACTGAAGCCAGAATTTAAAAGGGAAGCAGAGTGTAAAGTTTTGGAAAATTTGCAGCCTGGCCATGAAGTAGAGAAGTGGAGAGCAGGAGAAAAATGCAAGGGTGAAGCTGATAAACAGTTTGCTAAAGACATTATCTTGGTGGTGAGGCAGCCAGATGCTAAGAACCAGGACAATGGGGAAAATGCCCTAAAGGCATTTGAGAAGTCTGGAAGGGTGCCCCACCTGTCACAGGTCCTGAGGGCTAGAAGGACTGAGTTATCCTGGAGGACAGACCTGGGGCGCAGCTGCCCTCAGGATCCTGCTCCCTGCATCCCAGCTGCTCTGAATGGAGAAGCTCCAAGTGTGGTTTGTGCAGCAGCCCTGGAGAGTAGAGGCCCAAAACCTCAGTGGCATCCATGTTGTGTTAAGTCTGCAGGCCAGCAGGACATGCGAGCAGTGGAGGCATGGAAGCCTCCACCCAGATTCCAGAGGATGTATGGAAAAGCCTAGGAGCCCAGGCAGAGACCTGCCACAGGGGCGGAGCCACTGCTGAGGCCATCTACTAGAGCAATGCTGAGCAGAAAAGAGGGGTTAGAGCCCCCACAGAGAGCCCCCACCAGGGAAATGTCTAGTACAGCCAATGCAGCAGGGCTGCTGCCAGGACCCCAGAACTGCAGGGTCACTGGTAACATGCAGTGTAGGCCTGGAAAAGCCACAGGCACCAGTGTGGCCCAATGGGCTGTGCCTGGCAGAGCTGTGANAGGAGTGGGGTGTTACTATACAGATACCTAAAAATGTGGAGGCAGCTTTGGAACTGGGTAATGGGCAAAGGCTGGAGAAGTATGGAGGACTTAGAAAAAGATGAAAAGATGAGAGCATGTTTGGAAGATTTTAGAGATTGGTTAAATGGTTGTGATCAGAATGTTGATAGAAACATGAACAGTAAAGACCATGAGGATGATGAGGTCTCAGATAGAAATGAGGAACTTATTGGGAACTGGACAGAAGATCACCCTTGCTACATCATAGCAAAGAATTTGGCTGCACTGTGTCCATGCCCCTGGACTTCATGGAAGGTGGAATTTAAGAGTTGTAAACTAGAGCATTTGGCCAAAGAAATTTCTAAGCAGAAAAGTGTTAAGGATACTGCATGGCTACTTCTAACAGCCTACTCTGAGTTATGGCAGCAAGTGAAGCCAGAATTTAAAAGGGAAGCAGAGTGTAAAGTTTTGGAAAATTTGCAGCCTGGCCATGAAGTAGAGAAGTGGAGAGCAGGAGAAAAATGCAAGGGTGAAGCTGATAAACAGTTTGCTAAAGACATTATCTTGGTGGTGAGGCAGCCAGATGCTAAGAACCAGGACAATGGG
>NW_007728374.1:245059-245925 GCF_000696425.1 Galeopterus variegatus
CATATCTGAGTGAAGAAGAATTGGAGCAAGGGAGGAAATAGGGGAAGAGCATCGCAGGTGGGGGGAGGGCACGGGCATAAACACTTAGGTGGGAGGTTGGCATTACCGCCCAGGGCCCTGAAGTGGAGAGATCAAGAGGCAGAATACTGGGAGATAAACTCAGAAAAATGAGGCCATTGAGAAAAGCACATTGAGCGGAGCCTTGTAGGGCTTCATAAAAGCTTTACTTGCACTTTGAGCAAGGCAAGGAGCCATTAGAGGAGGTTGACAAAGGAATGCACGATGTGGTTCTGCATGTTGACAGGCACTGTTGAAATGTTGACTGTTTTCCTGATGAGAAAGAATTAGAAATATTTATTACAACTCTAAGGTACTTAGAATTACTATAAAGAAGTATGCTCTTATGATCTAAATTATGTCCCTCAAAATATATATGTTGAAATCCTAAGCCCCAGTAATCTCAGAATGTGACTATATTTGAAGATGAAATTCTTAAAGATACTATTAAATTAAAATGAGGCCACTAGGGCAGGCCTTAATTCAGTCTGATGGTGTCTTTGTAAGAAGAGATGACCCTCATAAAGAGACACCAAAGGGGAGGCCATGTGAGGACACGGGAAGAGGTGGCCATCTGTGAGACAAGGGGAGAAGCTTCCTGAGAAACCAACCCTTCCCAGTGCCTTGATCTTGGATTGTAGTCTCTAGAACTGTGAGAAAATAAATTTCTACTGTTTAAGCCACTCAGTCTGTGATATTTCATTACAGCAGTCCTAGCAAACTAATACATTCATCTTAGTAAACCGTGTAGTCAACTACATGCTTTGTTCTTATGGGGGATGAGCAGAGTCAAACCACAACAACAACAA